>NC_066563.1:10531629-10739129 GCF_024679095.1 Eriocheir sinensis
ATTTTTTTCCTCATATTTGTTTATATTGAAATGTTGATGTGTGTTATACTCGTATGTGCATGTCGCTGTACTTCTTAGGTTTTATTTTTGTCATCTTACGGTTTTATATTATCGTCTCCGGAGCTCGATTCCTTTACATTATGCATCGCTCCTGTTTGGTGGGATTCGATGCTGTGTACGAAGTGTTGAAAGGCATAAATTATTGTTGTGTGTATTGCTGAAACTCTCTCTCTCTCTCTCTCTCTCTCTCTCTCTCTCTCTCTCTCTCTCTCTCTCTCTCTCTCTCTCTCTCTCTCTCTCTCTCTCTCTCTCTCTCTCTCTCTCATGGCAGACACGAATATGTTTGAATAGGCTTACTTAGCGGGGGGGGGGGTGCATTTTAAACACTGAAGGGGTCGTGCTCAAGTGTCAGCCGCGTGGGATTCGAACCGGTGACCTTCAGACGATCGTGTTGACATTCTACCACCGCTGACTGTTTCAATGGAGCCTCGGAGTTGATGCAAAGAGAAAAAATATATATTAGTCGTATTTCTCTTTGTCCTTGTCACGGTATCTTGAGAGAGAGAGAGAGAGAGAGAGAGAGAGAGAGAGAGAGAGAGAGAGAGAGAGAGAGAGAGAGAGAGAGAGAGAGAGAGAGAGAGAGAGAGAGAGAGAGATGAGTAAAGAAAGAAAGAAAGGAAGGAAAGAAGGAAGGAGGGAAGAAAGAGAGAAAGAAAAAAGAAGAGAGACAAATGAAGAAAGGAAGAAAAAAGAGAAAGAGGAAGAAAGAGAAAGAAGGTAAAATAGAACGATAGAAATGAGGAAGGAAAAAAAGAAAGAAAGAGAAAAAGAAAGAAAAATGAAAGAAAGAAGAAACGTAAGAGAATAAAAAAGAAAAAAGAAAAAGAGAGAGAGAGAGAGAGAGAGAGAGAGAGAGAGAGAGAGAGAGAGAGAGAGAGAGAGAGAGAGAGAGAGAGAGAGAGAGAGAGAGAGAGGGAGAGAGATGGGGTCTTTCTTAGGCTTAGAATGACAGATTGTCCCCGGAGTTCATTGTTTCCCGCAGACGCCAAGCTTTCCTTTGTTCCTCCGTCCTCCTCTCCTTCCGTCCGCCACGTGTGTGTGTGTGTGTGTGTGTGTGGCTGGGTGTGTGGGTGTTTTTTTACAGCAATGGAAGCAGCTTATAACCAAAAAAAAGACCTAGTGTGGATGTAGATGTGGGCGTTTTAAGGGGGGATGTGTGTGTGTGTGTGTGTGTGTGTGTGTGTGTGTGTGTGTGTGTGTGTGTGTGTGTGTGTGCCATCCTTGACATTTCCTTCACACTTACTCACTCACTCACTCACACATTCACTCACTGACTTTCACCCACACACTCACTCACTCACTCACTCACACATTCACTCACTGACTTTCACCCACACACTCACTCACTCACTCACTCAAGCTTCCCAGACACACTCCTCAATTTATTCCCAACTTTATTCATACTGGGAACTCTCTCTTTCATAACCCAGCCATGCCTTCTCAAATCCCTCTTTCCCTCCCTCTGCACTTGAGACACAAAGACAAACAGCATAATGAACTTGCACCACCTCGTAGCGGCAACAGCACCAACATTTCGTGAGGGTAAACTTAACATATACATTTCCACGTATCTGTTATATTATACCGAAGAATGTTACCCCGGCCTCTGCCAAGCGAAGGAATGGAGGCAGACGAGGAGAGGGTGGTGGAAGGAAGACCGAGGGAAAATCTTGCGCCGAGAACCAAGAAGAGAATAAGGAAGAGATGGAAATTAGGATAAAGACTGAGATTACGGTTCAGACTCTGGGAAGGAAAAATATCAGGAGAAAACGGGTCGACAGGGGCGAGAACGAGGAGGGAAAAAGGAATGAGAAGAAAGAGGAAGAAAGAGAAACTTAAGGGAGTAAAAGGAACAAAATTTGGAAGCAGAGGAAAAAGAGAGAAGAAAGAGGAAGAAAGAGAAATTTGAGGGAGTAAAAGGAACAAAAATAATGAAGCAGAGGAAAAAGAGAGAAGAAAGAGATTGAGAAAATTGAGGAGTAAAAGGAGGAAAAAGAGGAGGAAGAGAAGAAATAGGGAGGAAAAGATGAGAAAAATGAGAGACGAAAGATTAAGAGAGAAAAAAATAACAAAAAAGTAAGAGGAACAAAAACAGGAGGAAAAGAAAGAAGAAAGTAAGAAAAAAGCTGAGAAAGAGTAAAAGGAATTAAAAGAGGAAGAAGAAGAAGAGGAGGAAAAGAAAAAAGAGGAGGAAAGAAAGGAGTAAGAGAAAGGAAGAGTGAGAGAATAACGAAAAATAAATGAAGATAAAAAGAACAAGAAAGAAGAAAATAAGAGAAAGATGAGGAAAAAAAGACATAAAAAGAAGAAACAGGAAAAAGGGAGAGAGAATGAAGAGGAAAATGAAGACGAATGAGAAGCAAGGAAGAGGAGGAGGAGGAGGAGGAGGAGATGACACACTCACACACACACACACACACACACACACACACACACACACACACACACAGGTTGCCTTCCGACTCTTCTTACCTCGCTCGTAAACTCCAGCAGGTAAATTTTCCTCACCTGCCTTTCACCTTGATGGCATAAAAGGTGAGTAACGTACCTGAAGACCTTTTCTTGACCTTCACCTGGCGCGGGGGGGGGGGGGGCGAAAGGCGGGGCGGGGGAGGTGGGGAGGAGGAAGAGGGGAGGTGGGCGATGGGATGGAAGGTGCAGGGAGTGTGGGGGAAGAGGAGGGGAGATGGGAGGTTCAGGGGTTCAGGGAGAGGAGGGCGGTGTGGGGTGAAGTGGGGAGGGAATGGGAAGAGGGAAAATGCAGGGAGGGAGATGGAAGTGAAGGGGAAGGGGGAGATGGAAGTGAAGGGGAAGGGATGGAAGTGAAGGGGGAGATGGAAGTGAAGGGGAAGGGATGGAAGTGAAGGGGGAGATGGAAGTGAAGGGGAAGGGATGGAAGTGAAGGGGGTGATGGAAGTGAAGGGGAAGGGATGGAAGTGAAGGGGTGAGGTGGGAAGTTCAGGGGTGTAGATGAAAGGTCCAAGGGGGGAGGTGCAGGGGGTGTGGGAGGGGTCAAGGTCACTGGGATGGAAGTGTTCTCATATCATATTTTTTTTCCTAAGGTTGCTCATTAGCCGAAAAAGATGGCGTACCTGAGGCTGCTTCTATTAATTAGCGTAATTACCACACCTCCACCACCACCACCACTACCACTATGACCGCGTATTAAGTAGATGACTCACTTAAGGCTGTTTTCTGTCATTATCGCTTTGCCTTGATCACCACCACCACCATCATCACCATCACTGTGCGTCTCCTACTCATTTTCTCTCTTTTTATATATATATCACTTTTTTATTATTTTTTTTTGATTGGTCGTCTTCCTTCACGGTGTTCCTCGTATTACTGTGTGTGTGTGTGTGTGTGTGTGTGTGTGTGTGTGTGTGTGTGTGTGTGTGCAGTCAATCGTAGGTTTTGTCTTCCTGTCTTTGTTATCGTGTATTTTTCTTCGTTGTCTTCGCTGTCGTCTTCTTACTCCTCTTTTACTCTTTCTTCCTCCTCCTCCACGTGTTCCTTCTCTTCCTCCTCCTCCTCCTCCTCCTTCTCCTTCTCCTTCTCCTCGAAATAGAAAACCGTCGCGTTAGGGAAGCCAATATCACTCTTTATGGCTTAATTAACAACTACCTACCACGGCCCTGACCCAGACTCTCTCTCTCTCCCCCTCTCGCTCCCTCACTCTCCCACGTGTGTTCTCGAGATAGTGAACAATGGGTAGCAAAAACCGCAGACTTTCGCGCTTCCCCCAAACTGCTGAATCTTACATCTCTTCAGCACTTAACCTTACACAGAAGAGTCTTACCTTGCGGACGCGTGATCAACCCCCCCCACACACCCCGCGAGCACGAAGAAGAAAGATGAGAAATAGTATAAGGAAGAAGAGGAGGAGGAAATGAGTTGAGAAATAGTTGAAAGAAGAAGAGAAGGAGGAAAGAGAGAAAAAAGGAGGAGGAATAGAGTTGAGAAATAGTAGAAGGAAGAAGAAGAGGAACAAAAAGTGAAAAAGAGGAGGAAAAGGAGTAAGAATTAAGAGGCGTAGAAGAAGAATTGAAGAAAAATTATAATAAAAGAAATGAACGAAATAAAAATACTTATATCACTACTGCTTATTTCTCTCCTTCCCTCTCTTATAGTCACTTCTTTCACCCAGTCATTGTATAAAGTTTGGGTTCATTCTCTGGAACTTAACCACGAAAAATTATGCGTTTATCCTCCCTCCCACGACTTGTCTTAACTCAGAGAACTCACCACTGGACGCATGACTCACCCTTTCCCCTTAGATTCACTGTTTCCATTCAATACTCATCCCTGTATTTTCCCGGTTCAAATCCATATGCTGTACGACTTAACCCCAACTGTTTTATTTGTTTTTCCCGCCTTCCACCCCCCCCATAACTCACCCTCTTCTCTTTAGATTCAATGCTTCCATTCATTACTCATCCCTGTACTTCCTCGGCTCAAATCAATATACTGTACGACCTAACCCCATACTGTTTTAATTTTTCTTCCCGCCTCCCTCCCCCCCAACCACCCATAACTCACCTTCTTCCCTATAAGTTAACGTTTTCCTCTATCGCTCACCCTGTACATTCTCGGCTCAAATCCATACTGTACGACTTAACCCCATACTGTTTGATCTGTTCTCCCCGCCGCCCTTCCGCCCCCAGAAACTCACCTTTTTCCCTTTAAGTTAACGTTTTCATCTATCACCCACCCTATACATTCTCGGTTCAAGTCCATACTGTACGACCTAACCTCATACTGTTTTATCTATTCTCCCCGCCGCCCTTCCACCCCTCATAACTCACCCTTTTCCCTATAAGTTAACGTTTTCATCAATCACTCAACCTGTACATTCTCGGCACAAGTCCATACTTTTTGACTTAACCCCATACTGTTTTATATGTCGTCTCCGCCCCTCCTTTCTCCCCCAACCCGGCGAATCACCACATTAACTCCCCTCGAAAAAATTGACACGGGAGGGGAGTCTGGAAGTGGCGGGATAACATAATGGATGCTTAATATTGCGTTGGAAATAAGGGTGTGAATAGGATTATGGCCGCGAGAGGGGGAAAGTGTTGAAGTTAAAATGGAATGCTTCTAAATGCGGTGCTGACTCTGTGTGTGTGTGTGGGGGGGGGGGATATTCACTGCCTTCAGAATGGACGTTTAATATTGGGATTGAAATTAGCGGGTAGAGAATTATTAAAACAGGAACCGGGAAGTACAGAAGGTAAATATATATGCTTTTAAATGTGTTACTGGTTGGAGTGTGTAAATATTGAATGCAGTGCCCCGTTTACCACCACCACCACCTCCTCCTCCTCCCCCTCCTCCTCCTCCTCCTCCTCCTCTTCCACTCGTCTTTAGCCATTCCTCTTCTTGTTCTATTTTTTTGTTTTGTTGTTGAAGTTGTATTTTTATTGTTGTTGTTACTCTTGTTTTTCTTTCGTTTCTTATTCTTACTCTTCTTTTCCTCCTCCTCCTCCTCCTCCTCCTCCTCCTCCTCCTCCTCCAGTTTGTTTTGTTGTTGTTTTTGCAGTTGCTGGGTTTTTTTTTTTCTTTCTTTTTTTCTCATTCGTGTTCTTCTCTCCTCCTCCTCCTCCTCCTTTTCCTCCTCCTTCTCCTCCTCCAGTTTGTTTTGTTGTTGTTTTTGCAGTTATACTTTTGTTGTTGTTTTTACTGTTGGTTTATTTTTTTCACATTCGTGTTCTTCTCTCCTCCTCCTCCTCCTCCTCCTCCTCCTCCTCTCTTTCGCGTGTTGAGATAAGCTGAGAGGCGGAGGTATGGAGGGCTCAGGGAGGGAATTAGCAGACCGCGGCGGGGTGAGGCAGGAGGGGGCGGCAGGAAAAGGATGGCGTGTGAAATTTCTGAGACGCGGAAGAGATACGAGGATTTTGTGCTTCGCCCTTAAGAGTGCTTTTGTATCTTGCCTCCCGCCGACTTTATATCCCTCCTGCCCGACTTTCCTGCCGTGCTTTTTCCTGTTTTATTTCTTTCCTTTATTCCTTTTTTCCTTGTTTCATTTTTTTCTTTTTCTCCGTGTTTCATATTTCTTTCCATCTTTCTACTTTCTTCTTTTTTTCCTGTTTTTCTTCTTTCCTTTATTCCTTCTTTTCCTTGTTTCATTTTTTTTCTTTTTCTCCATTTTTCATATTTCTTTCCATCTTTCTACTTTCTCCTTTTTTCCTGTTTTTCTTCTTTCTCTTATTCCTTCTTTTCCTTGTTTCATTTTTTTCTTTTTCTTCGTTTTTCATATTTCTTTCCATCTTTCTACTTTCTTCTTTTCCTATTTTTCTTCTTTCCTTTATTCCTTCTTTTCCTTGTTTTATTTTTTTATTTTTCTCCGTGTTTCATGTTTCTTTCCCTCTTTCTACTTTCTCCTCTTTTCGTCCTTTTTTTCTTTTTTTCTTCCTTTCGTTCTCCTTCTGTTTGTGTGTTTTGGGGATTTATTTTTTTTCTTTTTTCAATTATTTTTTTTCTGTGTTTTTTGGGGGTGTATTTTCTTTAATCCGTTCCTTTTTCAGTTATATTTCCTGTGTGTGTGTGTGTGTGTGTTAGGTCAGAAGACGCGTTTCTACTCCAGCATCCCTTACGAAAACGCACACACACACACACACACACACACACACACACACACACACACACACATACACAAAACACAAACAAACATTCTTTTTCACTCTTGATTCATCCTTTTCACGTTTTCAGTCTCTCTCTCTCTCTCTCTCTCTCTCTCTCTCTCTCTCTCTCTCTCTCTCTCTCTCTCTCTCTCTCACTGTATGTAGAGTGGAAAAGGTTAAATAAAGGAGGAAATAAAGAAGAGATAATACACCACTAAAGTCAACAGAGAGAGAGAGAGAGAGAGAGAGAGAGAGAGAGAGAGAGAGAGAGAGAGAGAGAGAGGAAGAGAGACTGAGACTACCTCGATCTCCGGCCCGGAATAGCGACCAGTCTTCACCTTTACTTAGGAGCGCGTGAACATACAAGAGAAAGAAAGAGACGCGGGAACCAAAAGAAATAAAAGAAAGAAACTGTGAAGGAAAAAAACTGAAATACCTACATTCATCTGAGAGAGAGAGAGAGAGGGAGAAGGAGAGAGAGAGAGAGAGAGAGAGAGAGAGAGAGAGAGAGAGAGAGAGAGAGAGAGCGTGTATTCCTTCTGAGGTGAGTCATGTAAAAATAAACGCCAGAAAGATTCAAGGGTAAACGATTGATCTTCATGTGTGCCAAAGAACGAGAGATGAAGAGATGATAAACCATGGAGAAGACTTGGCCCATAGGAGGAGGAGGAGGAGGAGGAGGAGGAAGAAGAAGAAAAGACGGAAAGGGAAGGGAAAGGAAAAGTAAGGTAAAGGAAAGGAAAGGAAAAGGATGATTAAAGAAAAAGAAGAAAAATAAAAAAAGAACGAAAGGAAGAAGAGGAGCAGGAAGAGGAGGAGGACGAAGAGGAGGAATAAGAAGATGAAGAAGAAAAAGAAGAAAAGAAGAAAAGGGAAGGGAAAGGAAAAGTAAGGTAAAGTAGAGTTAAAAAGTAAAGGAAAGGAAAAAGAAAAGGATGATTAAAGAAGAAAAAGAAAAAGAGAACGAAAAGAAGAAGAGTAGCAGGAGGACGAGGTAGAGGAGGACCAACAAGAGGAGGAGGAAGAAGAGGAAGAAAACAATAAGAGGAGGGGAGGAATCAAGAGGGAAGATTGAGGAGTAAGGGAACAGGCGGTTTTCAGATTGGAGGAGGAGGAGGAGGAGGAAGATATGGAAATAGAGGAAAGGAAGAGGGAAGAGAGAAGATTGCACGGAGGTAAAGGAGGAGGAGGAGGAGGAGGAGGAGGAGGAAATGGTGCATAGAGTACAGAAGGCAGAGGAGAAAGAAAGACAGAAACGAAAAAGAGAAAGGGAGAGGAGACGAGAAAGGAGAAATAAGACGTGGAGATAGATAAGGAGATTGAGGAACATTAAAGAGACAGAAGAGAAAGAGAAGTGGATAGAGGAGAGGAATAGGGAAGCAGGAGGGAGAGAGAGTCAAAGTAAACATAGAAGAAAGAAGAGAGGAGGGAGAGGTACAGGGGGAAGAGATAAAGAGGAAGAGGAAAAAGAGAAGGAGATAGCGTGAACAGGAGAGAAAGAAGGAAAAAAGAGAGCGAGAGAAAGAAAATAGAGAGGGGCGACAGGAGAGATAAAGAGGAAGAGGGACAGAGAAGAAAGAGCAAAGGAGGATAGAGAAACACGAGAGAGGAGAGAGGAAAAAGGGACAGAAAAGAAAGAGGAGAGTGGGACAGAAGAAGAGAAGGAAAATCGAAGCAAAGAAATGGTAGGGACAGAGAGGAAACAGAACCTAGCATTGAGAAACGGAGAAGAGACATAAGAAAAGCGGGAATAAACAACGAAAACGGGAATAGAGGGACAGAAGAGAAACAGAAGGGAAGAGAAACACAGACGAAATAGCAAAGTGACAAAGGAGAGAGAGAGGGGAAGAGAGGAAAGAAGACAGCAGAGAGAGAAGGGGCTAGAGAAACACAGGAAGATGAACACACACACACACACACACACACACACACACACACACACACACACACACACACACACACACACACACACACACACACACACACACAAAGAGATGCGGATAGAAATATAGGAGAGGGATATAGAAGCGGGGCAGGAGACAGAAGGAAGTATAGGGAACTGATGACCGGATTAAGGGGAGAGAAAGAGAGAGAGAGGAGGAGAGAGAGAGAGAGAGAGAGAGAATGTGATCTGAGAGAGAGAGAGAGAGAGAGAGAGAGAGAGAGAGGGAGAGGGAGGGTGTTTGGTTATGTTTGTTTTGATGTTGTAAGTTTGTTGTTTGTGTATGCGTATGTTTGTTTGTGTTTTGTTTGCGTCATTAAGAAGTATGCAGAGAGAGAGAGAGAGAGAGAGAGAGAGGGCGAATGTGTGTTCAAGAGCATAAACAATGAACCTGACAATAGAGGAGAGAGAGAGAGAGAGAGAGAGAGAGAGAGAGAGAGAGAGATGCAGGGCTCGTGTGTTTTGAGGGGAAAAAATAGCGGTCGTAATGGTGATGGTGGTGATGGTGATGGTGATGATGGTGGTGATGATGATGGTGGTGGTGGTGATGGTGATGGTGATAATGGTGGTGATGGTGATGGTGGTGATGGTGGTGGTGGTGGTGATGGTGGTGATGGTGGTGATGATGATGGTGGTGGTGATGGTGATGATGGTGGTGGTGGTGGTGATGGTAGTGATGGTGATGATGATGAAGAGATAGTGAAAGCGTTGTCACCTCTACCCCTTCCATTTACCACCCATTCCACTAACCCCTCTCCACCTTCCACTTCTATCCATCACACTTCCACATCTCTCTGCTCCACCTACTCTCTATTCCACCTATCATCCCTTTCTCTTCCCTTCCACCTACTTTCCCTTCCTTTTATTTCCCCTTCCACTTCCCCACCAGTTTCTCTTCCCTTTTCTCTTCCCTTCCACCTACTTTCCCTTCCTTTTATTTCCCCTTCCACCTCCCCACCAGTTTCTCTCCCCTTTTCTCTTCCCTTCCACCTACTTTCCCTTCCTTTTATTTCCCTTTCCACCTCCCCATCAATTTCTCTTCCCTTTTCTCTTCCCTTCCACCTACTTTCTCTTCCTTTTATTTCCCCTTCCACTTCCCACCAATTTCTCTTCCCTTTTCTCTTCCCTTCCACCTACTTTCCCTTCCTTTTATTTCCCTTTCCACCTCCCCATCAATTTCTCTCCCCTTTTCTCTTCCCTTCCACCTACTTTCTCTTCCTCTTATTTCCCCTTTCTCCTCTCCCCCTTCTCCTCCTCCTCCTCCTCTCCCATCCACTTACCACCTCACTAACTTTTCAAACTGATCCACAAACGTTTTCTCTCCGCCTTCCACCTGATAATTGCCTCGCTTCTCCCTCCGGTAACTTCCACTTCCTCTTCCACTTAATCCCTCCTCCTCCTCCACCCTCCACTAACTTTTACAAACTCACCCACCTCCCTCTTTAGCCTCTTCCTCCTCCACTTCCTACTCCACTTAATACCTCTTCCACTCCCCTCCCTCTCATCCCCCCCACAGTAACTTTGTCAAACTCACCCATCTCCACTACCCCCTCTTTAACTCTAACGGTCCCCTCCCCTCCCTCCTCCTCCCCCCCCCCCCCCGCATCACCTGGCCGACGCAGCAGGTGTGGCGGGTCATAATGGGCCTGGAGGAGCACTTTTTGCTGATACAGGCGTGGCTTTGTGGCGGCGGTCACGTGGCGCGGCGAGTGGAGGCTGGGCGCGATGGCTTGTGGATAGCGCACGGCTGCCTCGCGGGCCTCCACTCAGCCA
This sequence comes from Eriocheir sinensis, assembly GCF_024679095.1. Lineage (NCBI taxonomy): Eukaryota > Metazoa > Arthropoda > Malacostraca > Decapoda > Varunidae > Eriocheir > Eriocheir sinensis. The sequence goes on from NC_066563.1 coordinate 10,542,025, forward strand.
GCCGAGGGAGTTTGCGCACCACCTGGCGGGAGGGGGAGGACGAGGCGGCGGCGGCGGCAGGTAGGAAGGTAGGCAGGACGAGGCCCCAGCCAGTTGCCCGGACGTGACCAGTCGATAGTGCCGCCCTACCCGCTGGCGCTGCTTTTCTCCTCCTCTTCCTCCTCTTCCCTCTCCTCCACCACCACCACTACCACCGCCGCCGCTGCCAAAGCCTCCCCCCGGGCAGTCCCTCCCCCGCCACCCATACGCGGCGGGAAGGTAACACCCGGGCCGGCGCGCGTCACCCTCGTCCCTGGGGAGCCCGCGAGGTGCAGGCAATTAGCGGCAGGTGGCTGGCTGGTTAGCGTGGCGCGGCGCCCCCTGAGCCGCTGGTACACGCCCACATGCCGCGGGAGGGGAGGCGTGGCGGAGAGGAGCACGCTGAGTGGTGTGAAGGCGCGGTGGCTGCGACGACGGCGGAGCGAGTCAGTCTGTGCTGGTGTCACGAGGCGGAGTGACGCGATACACCACCACCACCACCGCTAGCTCCCGCCACACCTGGACCGCGACGGGAACAGGTGGAGCGAACACGGGGAGAGGGCGTGTGTTGGGCCGCGCGGAGCATCAGGTGACTATGGTTAAGGCGAGGAGCCCCCCACGCCGGGCGGATCAGTGACCAATGTTGCGGCTCTCCTCCGAGCACCACCTCAGCAAACCCGTGATCATCCACCCGCACAAAATGTTCACCAACCGACGCAAGAGTCTCCCCGACCCCTCCAGCCTCACCAAGTCCTCCTCCACCACCACCACGTCCTCGGGGTTCTCCTCCTCCAGGACCACCAAGCGAAGGGCCTCCAATGGCTTCCTTAACCCAGGTACACGGTCTCATTAACCCATTAGCCGCTTAATTACCCTCTCCCCCCTCTCGCACGCGGCCCAAACATCCCCCGGTTTTCCCTACTGCCGGCCCAGCAAGAGAAGGGCCGCTAATAGCCCCCGTAATCCATTTAGACCGCGCCGTCACCTCTCACAGCCCCATTAAACTCATTAGCTCCTTGATTATCCTCACTGCCCCGCACTTGTGTCCACCGCTCCTCTGGTTTTCCCGCCTCAAAGATCGTTTAGTGAAGGGCCTCAGTGACTTCCCTTACCTGTGCCTTACCTTTAATTAACCTGCCGAATCATTTGTCCAGGTGTATGTGTCTGAATATACCCATACCGAGTCTCCCTTCCTCATCTGACTCTCCCTCCTCCAAGACCATTAAGTGAAGGGCCTCAGTGACTTTCTTACCTGTGCCATATCCTTAATTAACCTGTCATACCATAAACGCAGGTGTGTGGCGTCGTTACCCTTGGATGCTTGCCCTTTACCTCCCTTTTCTTCCCACATTAATTGACTTCCTTACCCCGCTCCATACCCTTAATTAACCTGTTATGCCATTAGCCCAGGTGTGTGCCCTTAGATACCCTTGGATGCTCGCCCTTTCTCTCCCTTGTACTTCCTCCCTCACCTGACTTCATACCCTTAATTAACCATGCCATTAGCCCAGGAGTATGCCCTTAGATGCCCGGCTTTTCTCTCCTTTTACTTTCTTCATCAATTCCATATTCTTTCCTTTGTCTCGTTCCCCTCTTCCTCTACCCCCTTCTACTCCTTCTTCTCTGTCCCTCTCCCTCTTTGCTTCCTCAGGTTTTCTATCTTGTCTCCTCCCCCTCTTCCCCTTTATCCCTCATCTCTTTCTTTACCCTCTTCTACTCTTTCTTGTGTCCCTATTCCCCTTCACATCCTCTATTTTTTCTCTCTCTTCCAGTATCACAACATGAGCCTTAAATAGCTTTCTTAGTACAGGTAAATTACACACACACACACACACACACCTGTTATGTTGTTAGCTCAGGTGTGTGCTCCCTTCATTACCGCACCTTCGCCGGCACACGTGGTACTTTCACTCTCGTTTCAGTACTTCCACGCAAGTCTACCTGTCTCACTCTCACTCTCTCTCTCTCCCTATCACGTGTCCCTCCTCCTCCTCTCTCTCTCACGTGCCTCTCACTTTCTCTCACCTGACCATATCCTTTTCCCTGCCTCTCCTTCACTCCTGTCTCTCTCTCTCCTTATCTTTCCTTCACCTCTTCTTATTAGTCAGGTGTTCTCTTCAATGTATGGTTCTCCTACTTCTCCCTTTCCTCCTCCTCCTCCTCCTCCTCCTCCTCCTCCCTTTCCTCATTAAATCAGATACATCCCCTCCTCCTCCTCCTCGTCCTCGTCCTCGTTCTCATCAACATCTTCCTTCTATTCCTCGCCCTCGTGTTCGTCTTTCTCCTCCTCCTCCTCCTTCTCATCATCATCACCATCATCTTCCTTCTCCATCATCATCATTTTCCTCAACTTCCTCCTCCTCTTCCTCTTCTTATTTATCGTTCTCGTCTTTTATCTCCCATTCTTTTTCTCTACTTTCTTCTCCCTCTTCCTTCTTCCTCCTCCTCCTCCTCCTCCTCCTCCTCCTCCTCCGCCTCGACCTATATTCCAAGCTCCTTCCCTCTGCCTACCATCTGACTGTCCTCCCCTCCCCCCTCTCTCCCCCCTCCCTCCCCCCCCTCTCTCATCTCTTTCCCTTTCATTCCATTCCACCTGTTTCACAAAATATTTTCTTTTTCCTCACCACCAAATTATGAAGTCTTTGTGTGATTATTTGTTTTCGTTTTTTGTATGTTTTTTTTTTTTTTTGGTGGGGTCGTTTTAATACACTTCCCTTCAACTCTCCTCCTCTTCTTGTTGTTGTTGTTGTTGTTTTCGTTTGTTTGTTTGTTTGTTTGTTTGTTTTCTTTTTCCTTTTGAAGCTTCTGCAACGTGATTTTTGGGGTCTCAAGTTTTTTTGTTTTTTGTTTTGTTATTATTATTATTATTATTATTATTATTATTATTATTATTATTATTATTATTATTATTATTATTATCATTATTATTATTATTATTATTATTATTATTATTATTATTATTATTATTATTATTGTTTTCAGTGGCTGGTTGGGAGGGACACACACACACACACACACACACACACACGTACGTTGACAAAAGGTTATAATTACGAACTTTGTATTTGCGTCGAGTTTTCATTCTCTCGGCAAACAATATGAAGCTGAAAAAGTGTCGTTAGTTATGCTTCGTTATCTTTGCCGTGAACACACACACACACACACACACACACACACACACACACACACTCTCTCTCTCTCTCTCTCTCTCTCTCTCTCTCTCTCTCTCTCTCTCTCTCTCACCGCCCCCCCCCCAATGTCCAAATATATCCCTCAGGCCTTATACAAGAGAAGAACAGGACCGTCACCTCCGCGCTCCGTTGAAAAGGTTAAAAGAAAATAACTTATGAAGTGTCTCCCCCTCAAGATTATCTATCGAGCTTTGGTATCGAAAAACTGTTGACCTAATTAATGGAGCTGATGAACAGATAGAAGCGGAAGCCGATAGTTATGTAAGAAGGAGGTGATGGGATGGCCTCATTTGGGACCACATTAGACATAGAGAGTGGAGGTTCGTGTTGTGTATTCTGTTTTGCATGTGTGTGTGTGTGTGGGGGGGGGGAACGGGGGCGGGGTAGGAGGTTATGTATGTGTGGGTGGGGGGAGTTATGTGTAGGGGGGGGGGGGCTTGTGTGTGCGTGTGTGTGTGTGTGTGTGTCTGTGTGCGTGTGTGTAGGAGGGATTAAGCAATGTGTCTGGTTACGTTCCTTGTTTTTCCTTTTTTCGCTTCTCTCTCTCTCTCTCTCTCTCTCTCTCTCTCTCTCTCTCTCTCTCTCTCTCTCTCTCTCTCTCTCTCTCTCTCTCTCTCTCTCTCTCTCTCTCTCTCTCTCTCTCACACACACACACACACACACACACACACACACATGGTTATATGCATGCCTGACATTGGTAATCCTCGGTTATCCGGATTTTGGGTCTGGATTACCGGATTGACAGGTAAGACCGACGCTTGATTGCTCTACCTGTGATTTACCGTATATACCTGTTGTTGTTGCTCGTTACCTTACCTTACCTTAATTTACCTTACCTACCTGTCTTACCTGTTTGCTTTTTGGTATTTACCGTATATACCTGTTGTTCCTCCTTACCTTACCTTACCTTAATTAACCTTACCTACCTCTCTTACTCACCTGTTTGCTACCTGTGATTTACCGTATATACATGTTGTTGTTGCTCCTTACCTTACCTTACTTAAATTTACCTTACCTACCTGTTTTACCTGTTTGCTACCTGGGATTTACCGTACCTTGTTGCTTACCTTACTTTAATTTACCTTACCTACCTGTCTTACTCACCTGTTTCCTACCTGGGATTTACCGTACCTTGTTGCTTACCTCACCTTAATTAACCGTACCTACCTGTCTTACTCACCTGTTTGCTACCTGTGATTTACCTTACATTGCGTTACCTTACCTTACTTTACCTTACCTACCTCTCTTGCTTACCTCTTTGCCACCTGTGATTTACCGTACCTGTTTTCGTTGCTCCTTACCTTACCTTGATTTACCTTAACTTACTTTACCTTACCCTACTTTACCTTACTTTACGTTACCTTACCTTATTCTACCATACTTTACTTTGCTTTACTGTACGTTGCCTTACCTTACTTTACTTTACCTTACCTTGCCTTACCTTACTTTATCTTACCTTACTTTACCTCACCTTACCTTACCTAACCTTACTTTACCTTACCTTACCTTGCCTTACCTTACCTCACTTTACCTTCCTTACTTTACCTTACTTTACTTAACCTTACCTTACCTTACCTTACCTTACCTTACCTTAACTTACTTACTTACTTACTTACTGGGTTCACAAAAGGTAGGTCATGCCTCACCAATCTCTTGTCCTTCTACAATAAAGTATTTGAGGCGGTTGACAGAGATGAAAATTATGATGTAATCTATCTTGATTTTAGTAAAGCGTTTGACAAAGTTCCTCATCAACGACTGTTGCTTAAATTACAGGCTCACGGAGTAGAGGGTAAAGTTTTGAACTGGGTCAAGGCGTGGCTTAGCAATAGGAAGCAAAGAGTGCAAATCAATGGTAAAAGATCTGACTGGGGATGTGTTACGAGTGGGGTCCCACAAGGTTCGGTATTAGGTCCACTTTTGTTTATTATTTATATCAATGACTTAGACACAGGAATTAGTAGTGATGTTAGTAAATTTGCAGATGATACCAAGATCGGTAGAGTAATTGAGTCGGATCAGGACGCTAGTATTCTCCAAGGTGAACTCAACAGATTATATGACTGGGCGGATAAATGGCAGATGGAGTTCAATGTAGGGAAGTGCAGTATTCTGAGTGTAGTTAGGAACAAACACTCACATAACTATTGCCTAAATGACACTCTCATAAGTAGGTCTGGGTGAGAGAGGGATTTAGGGTCCTTAGTGAGCTCTGATCTCCGTCCAAGGGCACAATGCATTCAAGCTAGAAATCGAGCTAATAGGGTACTGGGATTTATTTCAAGGAGCGTAAGCAACAGAAGCCCTGAAGTCTTACTCAAACTATATTTAGCATTAGTTAGACCTCATCTTGACTATGCGGTTCAGTTCTGGTCACCCTACTATAGAATGGATATCAAAATGTTAGAATCGGTGCAGAGGAGGATGACTAAGATGATTCAGTGGTTGAGAAACTTGCCATACGAGGAAAGACTCAAACAGTTAAACTTGCATTCTCTAGAAAGGCGAAGGGTGCGTGGAGACATGATCGAGGTTTATAAATGGATGAAGGGCTTTAATAAGGGAGACATTCATAAGGTTTTGTTGGTAAGAGAACCGGGTAGGACACGAAGTAACGGGTTTAAACTGGATAAATTCAGATTCAACAGGGACATAGGCAAAAATTGGTTTACTAATAGGGTGGTGGATGAGTGGAATAGGCTTAGCAGTCATGTGGTGAGTGCCAATACAATTGTCACATTCAAAAATAGACTAGATAAATTCATGGACAGCGATATTAGGTGGGGTTAGATACACGGGAGCTTAGGGTCAAAGGAGCTGCCTCGTACAGGCCTACCGGCCTCTTGCAGACTCCTGCGTTCTTATGTTCTTATGTTCTTACCTTACTTTACTTACCTTACCTTACCTTACTTAACCTTACTTTACCTTACTTTACTTAACCTTACCTTACCTTACCTTACCTTACCTTACCTTACCTTACCTTAACTTACTTTACCTTACTTTACTTACCTTACCTTACCTTACTTTACCTTACCTTACCTTACCTTACTTAACCCTACCTTACCTTACCTTACCTTACTTAACCTTACCTTACCTTACCTTACCTTACCTTACTTAACCTTACCTTACCTTACTTAAACTTACCTTACCTTACCTTACCTTACCTTACTTAACCTTACCTTACCTTACTTAACCTTACCTTACCTTACTTTACCTTACCTTACCTTACCTTACCTTACCTTACCTTACCTTACTTAACCTTACCTTACCTTGCATACCGTCCTTGTCTACCTGTTGGCTTTTTTCTCCTTAAAATTGCTGTTTGTTTTTATACTTTGGCCGAGCAGTATTGTATTTTTTTTCTATTTCCCTTGACCTTCTTAACTTTCCCGTTGTTTTGTTTTCTTTCTCTTCCCGTTGTTGTTCGACTTCTTTCTTGGTTCTCTAAATTACTGGGGGGGGGGGGGTCTAGCTTGTTATCTACTTTCTTTTCTTCATGGTTTGTATATTTTCCATTATCTTTCATTATCTTTGTGTTGTTATGAATGTATGTAGTTTTCTTTTTTTTTCTTTTTTGCCGCTTTCTCATGTTTTCCTGTGTGTTTTTCCCTGTAATCATTTTTTTCCTGTTATGTGTTTTTTTTCTAACTCTGCATTTATCTTATTTTTTTTCATTTCCTTTCACTTTTTTTCTAATTCTACATTTATCTTCATTTTTATTTCCTCTCATTTTTTTCTAACTGCATTTATCTTCATTTTTATTTCCTCTCATTTTTTTTCTAATTCTACATTTATCTTCATTTTTATTTCCTCTCTTTTTTTTTCTAATTCTACATTTATCTTCATTTTTATTTCCTCTCATTTTTTTCTAACTGCATTTATCTTCATTTTTATTTCCTCTCATTTTTTTCTAACTGCATTTATCTTCATTTTTATTTCCTCTCATTTTTTTCTAACTGCATTTATCTTCATTTTTATTTCCTCTCATTTTTTTTCTAACTGCATTTATCTTTTTTTATTTCCTATCACTTTTTTTCTAATTCTACATTTATCTTCATTTTTATTTCCTCTCACTTTTTTTCTAACTGCATTTATATTCATTTTCATTTCCTCTCACTTTTTTTCCTAACTGCATTTATCTTCATTTTCATTTCCTCTCACTTTTTTTTCTAACTCTGCATTTATCTTCATTTTCATCTCCTTTCACTTTTTTTCTAACTGCATTTATCTTCATTTTTATTTCCTCTCTCTTTTTTTTCTAACTCTGCATTTTTCTTTTATTTCCTATGTCTTTCTCTTATGCCTCGCTTTTCTGTTTTTCCTTCCTTTTTTTTCCTTTCTTCCATTTTTTGTCCTTTTATGTTTGTCTTTTTATATATTTTCTTCTTTCTTTGATAATTATTTTTTTGTTTGCTTGTTTTTTTTGTGGATCTCTTTGATTTTTTTTTTCTCTCGTTTTCTTTCTCTTTTTTATCTTGTTTTCATCTTTATTTTTTTCCTGTCACGTCGCCTTTTCTTTTTCATCTAGTATTTTTATCTTTCCCGTTTTTTTTTTCTTTCCCATTTCTCTTACTTTTCCATTCTTTTCCCTCTTTCTATTTTTCTTCCTTTTTTTATATTTGTTTCTTCATCTTCCTGTCACGTCGCCTTCCTCCAATTGCTCTCCTCCTTGTTTATTTTTCTTTCAATTGTCATTTTTTCATTATATTTTTCTAACCTCTTTTTCTTTCTTTAATTCTCGGCTTCTCTTATCTTTTTTTTATTATTATTACATCTTTTTTTTTTTATTCGCTTCCTTTTATGACTTCTTCCACCTTCATACCTGCCCTCTCTTTTTCTTCCTCCTCCTCCTCCTCCTTCTCCTCTTCCTTCTCCTCTTCCTCCTTATTCTTTTTCTCCTCTTCCTCCTCCTCCTCTTCCTTCATTTGTTCCCCTTCGTTTATTTTTTTTCTCTCTTAAATTCCTACATCTATTTGAGTCTACCATTTTTGTATTTTGACGGATCGCCTTCTCCCGTTTTCTTTCTCAATATTTCTTTCGTTTTCTTTCTTTCGCGGAAGTAATTCAACTTTTAATTTTCTTTTTCTTTTTTTTCCTTAACAGACACGCTTGTTAAATCACGTCAACAATTAAAAGTTTATAAAGAAAAAAAAGCAACAGCAACCTCCCAAACTCCTGATTCAATTTATATCTAACTTTTTTTTTCTCAGGACCTAAAAAAAAAAAACGAGAGAAAAAAAAGTATATAATAAAAAAAATATCCTCAGCTCGGAATGTCGTCTGAGAAAGGGTCCATTTTTCTCTTTGGCTGTGTGGCGCTGCGATAGATAAAAGCGGTGATGGTGGTGGTGGCGCTGATAGATAAAGGTGGTGATGGTGGTGGTGGTGCAATAGATAAAGACGGCTGTGGCGATAGATAAGGTGATGGTGGTGGTGGCGGCGCTGCTGTCACCTTGGTCGTCTTACAAAGATAGAGGTTCGATCTTTTTCTGGACCCCACAATGCCCGCTGTCCGGTTGGGGGGTGGGGGGAAGGAGGGGAGGGGGGCCGTGTGGGTGGGTGGATGGGTGGGTGTGAGTGTTTATTTTTTTGGAGGGAGGGGGGGAATGTGTGTGTGTGGGGAGGTGGTGTGTGTATGTGTGTGTGTGTGTGTGTGTGTGTGTGTGTTTAGGGGCACAGCGGTGTTAAATTCCTGATGTGTCGTTTGGCTTCTATTATGGATTCTGTACTCGATTTCAATATTTATGGAGTCATCGCGGTGACGTATTTATGGCGTTGTGGCAGCTGCGGTTTAGCGGGAGTGTTGGTTTGGGTGTTTTTTTTGTGGAGCGCGGTGGCTGAGTGGGTTACAGCGCCGAGCAGGGGTGAGTCGGTTCGAACCCCGTTGCTGGACGCCGCGTGATGACAGGAAGGGGATCTAATCTTAAACCTCATTTCTTAAACCCCAAACGCTACCCCTCCCCCCAAAAAAAATAAAAAAATAAAACGTCGATCTCTGAGTTAAAGGAATTGACAGAAAGGAGAAAAGGAGGAAGAGGAGGAGAAGGAAGAACAGGAAGAGGAAGAGGAGGAGAAGAAGAAGGAGATTATGGTATTGTTGTTTGAATATTTGGTGAGATTATAATGCAGTCTTTGTTCTTTTACCTATGATCTTATTCTCGTGACAGCGTTGAGTGGGAGACTGGTCGGTATCATAAGACACTTTCGATTCTCACAGCAGCTATTTCTATAGGTCAAAGAGGGGGTCGGTCGGGTTCTAATGAGTGTTTCTTTAGGTTCATGGTACAGAGGAAGGGTCAAACTACCACCAGAGTCATAAAACTACTCCTGGAAATGCCCACAACTCCTTCGAAAGCCTTGTCAAATTTGTGTTCTTGAGCGACGAAATGTTTAGTAATGCGGCTTACTGTCCTTAACTTTCCGGTATTGTTATGCTCACGTTCTCAAATATTTCGAGGCCTACACACCCACATTTTGGTAAGGCCTTCGTATAGGTTATGTTAGTATATCCATGGGTAGTGTTATGAGCCTAGGGGTAGTTTGACAAGGCTTCTGTACCACCACAATCCTCACTAACCATCACAACCATCACCATCACCACTTCCATTACCTTTACTATCCACCACCCCCACGATCACAACCCTTACTCTTCACGACCACTAATGCACCTATGAGAACCCGACTAATCTCCTTTGTGACCTTTGGATATATTCGTTGTGGAAGCCGAAAGCATTTGAGATTACGCTCCTAATTAGAATCAATCCGTTGTGGCCTTTTAGCGGTGAAAGGCTATTGTGTTTTATTTTCCTATTCTCTTTTGGGCGTATATAAAGAGAGCGCGTTATAACAAAGCCTAGAGAAACGACGTGGCTGAAGCGGTTACCATATTGCGAGGACTGAATTGTTGTGTTGTTTTGTTTTGAATTGAATTGTTTTTGCGAGGTTGTTTTGAAATTGGCCTCTCTATCTCCCGGCCACTCATTTCAATTATCTTACATAGGAGCGGTGCTTAGCGGGTCTCTTTGTTTTTATCTTTTGTATTTTTTGGCCCTTGAGCTGCTTCGTATTCTGTTATATATAAAAATAAAAAAAAGCTACCGGGAACGAGGAATGGAGGTGGTGGTGGTGGTGGTGGTGGTGCTGGATGGGGAAGGTAGTGGTGGAGAGGTACGTTAATGGTCATGAATAATAAGGGTTGTGATCGTGGTGGTAATGGATGGTGAAGGCAGTGGTAGTGGTTCTTGTGGATAGTGAGGTTAGTGATAGTAGTGGTGGTGATGGTGATGGTTAGTGAGGATAGTGATTGTGGTGGAGAATAGTGAGGGTGGTGGTGGTTGGCGAGGGTAGCAGTGGTGGTATAGTGGAACAGTGAGGGTAGTGAGGGTGGTGGTGGTTAGTGAGGTTAGCAGCGGTTGTATAGGTGGATAGTGAGGGATAGAGGCAGTGGTGATGGTGGTGGTGATAGTCAGGGAGGTTTAAAAGACAGTGAAGGTAGTGGTCGTGGTAGCGGTGGTGGTGGTAATGGTGGATAGTGGATAGTGAAGGTGGTGGTGATGGTGGAAAGTGAGGATAATGGTAGTTGTGGTGATGGTGATGGTTGTGATTGCTAGTGAGGTGGTATAGGTGGATAGTGAGGGTAGTGGCAGTGGTGGTGGTGGTGGTGGTGGTGGTAGTGGTGTGGTGGTGGTGGTGGTGGAAGGTGTATCTGTCGTTCCCCCCTTGTAGCAGTGGTGGTGGTGGTGGTAGTGGTGTGGTGGTGGTGGTGTTGGAAGGTGTATCTGTCGTTCCCCCCTCGTAGCAGTGGTGGTGGTGGTGGAAAGTGTATCTGTCGTTCCCCCCTCGTAGCAGTGGTGGTGGTGTTGGAAGGTGTATCTGTCGTTCCCCCCTCGTAGCAGTGGTGGTGGTGTTGGAAGGTGTATCTGTCGTTCCCCCCTCGTAGCAGTGGTGGTGGTGGTGGAAGGCATAGTTGTCGTTCCCCCCTTGTAGCAGTTGTCGCAGCAAAAGTTTACACGAGATAAATGAAAAGGCTTAGGTGGGTCGGCGGGGGACCGGCTATGAATTAATGATATGTGCGGACGTTAAAGTGACGAATGGTCGAGTCTGGCAACGTGAATGGCGGTTCATATATGGAGTGGGGTGGTGTAATGGTGGTGATGGTGGTGGTGGTGGTGGTGGTGTTATGAGTAGTATATAAATAACTGTCGGTGTATATATAGTGGTGGTGATGGTGGTGAGATTTACTGTAGTGGTTATGTTACTGTTGATAGTGAAGGAGTTAAAAAGTGTAGGGGTCTTTGTTAGGGTACGTTTGTATTGACTAGTGAAAAAGTAATAGTAGTAATAGTAGTAGTAGTAGTAGTAGTAGTAGTAGTAGTAGTAACAGTAGTAGTAGTAGTAGCAGTAGTGGTGGTGGTGGTGGTGGTGGTTTGGTTATGCATGATAGATATAGCGTTGGTGGTAATAGATCTTATGGTGTTGATATTGGTGGTGGTGGTGGTGGGATTGGTTTTGTTAGGCCTGGGATCAGAGGCAATGCTTTTACAGTTGATAGTTATTGTTGTTGTTGATGCTAGTGGTGGTGGTGATGATGGTGGTGGTGGTGGTGGTGATGGTGGTGAAAGACGTTCCATTAAACATGTGATGGAGTTGCAGGCACATTCCCCCTTGAGCGATAACTTAGGCCTAACTTTTTGGTAAGTTGTGTTTCCTCCCCACCCCACCCCCCCTCACCCCTCTCTCCCCACTCACTCCCATACCATCCCCTCCCCCCCAACCCTCCCTCTACCTCCCCCCTCCCCCTCCCTTTAGCACAAACTTAATTCGGAAGTGTTCGCTCAATGCTAAGTAGCTCTCTCTCTCTCTCTCTCTCTCTCTCTCTCTCTCTCTCTCTCTCTCTCTATCTATCTATCTATCTATCTATCTATCTATCTATCTATCTCTATTTATCTATCTATCTATCTATCTATCTATCTATCTATCTCCTCTAACTTTTTATAAAGATTAATCAATTTCTCAAGCATCAAGTTTCTTCTTTACGAATTAATTTACCCCTTGTGTGTGTGTGTGTGTGTGTGTGTGTGTGTGTGTGTGTGTGTGTGTGTGTGTGTGTGTGTGTGTGTGTGTGTGTGTGTATTTGTCTGTCTTTTTTTACCTATGTCTCTATCTCAACATTCCTCTGCATAAGATACATAACAGAAATTAAGAAAGAAAAAAAACAAAAATATACTCGGTCGTGAAAAAAAAAAAAGAAAACCTCCGACTCATTTCTTCCACTGTGGCGGCAAATTAGCCTCAAAGAACGACAACAACAACAACAAGTCACCCTGAAAATGTGATTAAAACGTCTTCACAATGAGAGGCTTCCGCGTTCGCCGCTGACGTCACGCCTGCCAAATGAAAACGAGGACAAATAGACCCAGACTCAGACCGGAACTTCTCTCTCTCCCCCTCCGCGATTTTTACGGGGTCACATTTTTGCGGCGGGAGCGGGAGATTAAATGTGTGTAAGGGGCGGGGTCTGTGTGTGTGTCTGTTCTGTCTGTCTGCTAGTTTAATCATGCCCGTTAAAGGATTGTGATAGGCATGGTCTGTGTGTCTGTTTGTTTGTTTTTGGTTGTTCTTACCCGTTTATGTGCGTGTGAGGGGTGGGTCCGTTTGTCTGTCTCTGTCTGTCTTCTGGTTTGTTTTTACCTGTTAAAATGATCGTAAGGGGCTTGGTCTGTGTCTGTCTGTATTTCTGTTTCTTTTTCTGGCTATACAAATGTGCGTGAGGGGTTGGTTGTTTGTCTGTGTGTGTCTGTCTGCTCCTTTGTTTCTTTCCTGTATGTGTGTGAGTTGCGGAGTCTGTGTCTGTATCTATGTCTTCTCGTCTGAATATGTGTGAGGGGTTGGGTCTGTGCGTCTGTCTCCATGTCTGTCTTCTCATTTGTTCGGGTTGGGTCTGTGTGTCTGTCTCCATGTCTGTCTTCTCCTTTGTTCTTGCCCGCTTACTTTTTACAGAATGGAGTCTTGCTTGTAATATCCCGTGTTTGAAGTTCATTTCGTCATGCGTATAAATTCATGAACCTGTGGGCTGTTTTTACACACACACACACACACACACACACACACACACACACACACACAGCTCCATTTGTCAAAGCCTTCCATGCATCACTTTTGACCATTCCATTGAGCTAGTGTGTGTGTGTGTGTGTGTGTGTGTGTGTGTGTGTGTGTGTGTGTGTGTTTGGTTTGTGGCTATAATGGTTTGGCTTGTTTTTTTTTATTTTGTGTGTGTGATTGTTAGTGTAAATATATATGTGTGTGTGTGTGTGTGTGTGTGTGTGTGTGTGTGTGTGTGTGTGTGTATGAGTTCGAATGGGCGCCGCTGTGGCACTTGAAGCTCCTATGCCTTTCCCAGAACGAGAAATCAATGTTCCTCTCAGCTATAAATGTTTAGCGCTCAGCCCCCTCTCCCCCTGACACCCCCCCCCCCCTCAGAGCAGTGCCGGCGTGTCCACTCTATGCAAATGCTGCCTTCAAGGATGAATAGTGGGTATTGAGAGACATTTCGGCCCCACAATACCAAAAAATTTATGGCTCGTAAGTCGATTTTCCCGTCGCCACGAATACGTTCTCACCCCATCACACCACGGCGCCAATACTCTTGAGAAGGTTTTTTATGGCGTTTATTATTCCTGTGTCGTTTGTTATTCCGGTGGACTGTTGATCATGCGGCGCAGAACAACGCGTCTAGAATGATGTAACTGTCGTGTATTGGTTTCAGTGAATTAATAGAAGTTAATAAAAGCGTCTTAGAATGGTTTAACTGTCATGTACCTCTCTTGTTCGTGTCCGTGAAGGAAGTAATCTATGTTAAGTTAATGAAGTCCAGCGATCTCAGTAATATTCGTGAAGTAATGGAGGTTAATCAAAGCGTCTAGAAGGATTTGACTGTCATGTACCTTTCTTATTAATGTTCGTGAAGGAAGTAATTGATGTTAAGTTAATGAAGTCCGCCGCTCTCAGTAATATTCGTGAAGTAAAAAAAGTTAATCAAAGCGCCTAGAAGGATTTAACTGTCATGTACCTTTCTTATTAATGTTCGTGAAGGAAGTAATCTATGTTAAGTTAATGAAGTCCGCCGTTATCAGTAATATTCGTGAAGTAATAGAGGTTAATCAAAGCGTCTAGAAGGATTTGACTGTCATGTACCTTTCTTATTAATGTTGATGAAGGTACGAGTAAAACACTTGATCTACATTCTTAACTAAAAATGCACGTATCACACACACTCTAACAATGCAGGTGGAGAAAGTAATCGACTCCCATGTTATTGAAGTCTGAATGCCTCTTCGCTTGATATTTTACATAACTTACTAATATTACTACAACCACTACAATTAATCTGCACTCAATACTAATAATATACGTATCCAAACACACTCTTAACAATGCAGATGAAGAAGGTAATAGAATCCTATGTTATTGAAGTCTGAATGTCTCTTCGCTTGACATTTTACATTACTCACTAATATTACTACAGACACTGCAATTAATCTGAACTTAGTACTGATAATGTACGTTTCCAAACACACAATAACAATGCAGATGGAGTAGGTAATGCAGTTCGATGTTAATGAAATCCAAATGTCTCTTCGCTTTACATATAACATCACTTACCAATATAGCTGCAACCAGTACACTTGATCTGCTCACTATTAACAACATACATTCCCAAACACAGAAACACACACTCACAACCCTCGCCGCCACATGATCTTGCAGTTGCGGCGCCAAGACAGACGCTCCAACCACTCAAAACGCAGCCTCGGGACGTAATACAGTATGAGGTTATTGAAGACATGTTACAGCACTTAGCAATACACCCACGAACATTACATTGAATTTACACTCACTACTAACATTATGCATTTCCAAACACACTCTTACACACTCACAACGCAGCCTGAGGACGTAATACAGTATGAGGTTATTGAAGACATGTTACAGCACTTAGCAAAACACCCACGAACGTTACATTTAATCTACACTCACAACTAACATTATACATTTCCAAACACACACAGTCACAACGCCAAAAACGTAGCCAGGTGTGATAATTCAGTACGATGTTAATGAACTTCAAATGGCTCTTCGTTTTACATATTACATCGCTCACCGATATATATACAACCAGTACACTTGATCTACCCACTATGACGATATAGATTTTCAGACACTCACACACTCACAACAACGTACAATGTTAATGAAGCTATTGAAGACAGGTTACAGGACTGCATTACACATCATCTCCTCTCACTTCTAACATCATACATTTCCAAACACACAAACACACACACCACCTCACTCACAACGCAGACGCCTCCATCGCTCGCTCGGGAGTATAATGAAGTCAGACCGCTCGCCCCTTTTAGCGACTTAATAGCGCTGCCACACACACTCATCTCCTCACGCCGGGCTCTCAGGATTTATTCTGCCGGAGAGGGAAAAGCTTTTATTATTATTTTGTTCCGGGGGAGGAAAATCGGATATGAAATGAGATGAAAGTGAAGGGGATAAAACTCGGCGCGTGGATATGGCTGGTGGCGGGCTGCGGGCGACCTGTGTTTGGGGCTTACCTCGCCTTGCATTCCCTTACCTTGCCTTACCTTACCTTACCTTACCTTACCTCACCTTGGCTTACCTTACCTTACCGTATCTTACCTTACCTTGCCTTACCTTACATTATCTTACCTTATCTTCCTCACCTTACCTTGCCTTACCTCACTTTACATTACCTTACCTTACCTTACCTTACCTTACCTTACTTTACCTCACCTTACCTTACTGCTGCTATTACTGCATCTAATATTATCATCACTACAATTACTACTACTACTACTCTACTACTACTACTACTACTACTACTACTACTACTACTACTACTACTACTACCTCAACTTATGAAACTCACCAGTCACCGTTACGACCTCAATTGTATATACTTCATCATTTACCACAAACAAAAAACTCATATTCACCTATAAAAATAACACTTCACAAACGCATTTTCTGATCGTGTCCTATAATTAACATGTTCGGTAAAGGGCAGTCGTGGGCACCTGAGACGGAATGACTGGCGGCCAGGTGATGAGAATAGACAGGTGGGCGGACAGGTAGAATGGCAGAGGAACAGGTGACGAGAGAGAGAGAGAGAGAGAGAGAGAGAGAGAGAGAGAGAGATGAATGAAAGAAAGTAAAAGAGAAAGAAAGAAGGAAAGAAAAAAAAGAAAAGAAAGAAGGAAAGAAAAATAAAGAGAAAGAAAGAAAAAAAGAACATTAACGAATAACGAGAACGAAGAGAGAGAGAGAGAGAGAGAGAGAGAGAGAGAGAGAGAGAGAGAGAGAGAAAGCTATTTAGCTTTAAACGAACACTTCCGAATTAAGTTTGTGCTAAAGGGAGGGGGAGGGGGGAAGGGAGGGAGGGGTTCGGGGGGGAGGGATGGTATGGGAGTGACTGGGGAGAGAAAGTCTGCGGTTTTTTCTATCCATTGTTCACTACCTCGAGAACACACGTTTGAGAGAGAGAGAGAGAGAGAGAGAGAGAGAGAGAGAGAGAGAGATGGAATAAAATGTCATCTCTGCTCGACGCGTGGCCCGGAACAAAAGAACATCGGAACCACAGCATTTTACGAGCAGAGGCCCCGATTTTTTTTTTTTTTTTTTTCCTCGTTTTCTTTTTTTTTCTCTTTTTTTTTTACTTTGCATCCTCGGGTCCCGCGAACTCAGGTTTCCACGATACTATTTTTTTCACTTTTTTTTTGTTTTTTTTTGTTTTTTGTTTAACTGGTTTATTCGTTGACTTTATTCATTGATTTCGTTTTTTATTTACTCTTTCTTTTTTGGGGGTGACTGTTGCATTCAATCATTTTTCAATTTATTTTTTCTCTTTTGTTTTTCTTTTTTTCGGTTTTGAATCAAGTTTATGGAGACCAACGAATAGTCAATTAGGAGCAACACGGTGTTATAATAGTACCAGTACCAGTAGTAGTAGTAGTAGTAGTATGAGACGAAACAGGTAGAGAAGGAGTAGTAGCAGTAGCAAATGTAGTAGTAGTAGTAGGAACACAAAGAAACACACAGGAAGAACAAACAACGGCAGATCTGATGGCCCTTACGAGGCTCTTTGTGACAAGCTACACTAACTATATAATCAAAGGTGGAAGATGAAGGAGGAGGAGGAGGAGGAGGAGGAGGAGCAGGAGGAGGAAGAAGAGTAACAAAGCTCGAGGCAATGTAAAATTATAAATAAATCATAACTTCTGTAAATGAAAACGAATCAAAATACAAAGCTTACGTAATTGAGAGAGAGAGAGAGAATACAGCACTCTTGGGCCCTGACACACAATACAGACGAGCCGAGTAATAAACCAGCGAAGATCTGAAGGAAACGGGGAAAGGAGAAACCGACCCGGAAGTGAAAGGGAAATTAATGATACAGAAACAACAACAACAACAGCAACAGTAATAGTAGTAGTAGTAGTAGTAGTAGTAGTAGGAATAGGAGCGAAAAGAACATGCAAAGAAGGAGAAAAAAAAAGAAAAAAGGAAATGAAGAGAAAGTAGAGGAGAATAAAACAAAGGAAAGGAAAGCAATAACAACAACAACAACAACAACAACAACAGCAACAGCAACAACAGCTAAGAAAACGATGCATAAATGTTGTAGCACAGGTATTAGTCGTGTACCTGTATAGTGACTCTGAGCGGACCAGGTGTGTGTGTGTTGGGGGGGGGGGGCAGGGGGGGGGGATTACTTCACCTGAGGGAGGGGCTCAGAAAGGAAAATTGAAAGTTGTTTTTAAAGGTGAGCTGATGGGGAGGTGTGTGTGTGTGTGTGTGTGTGTGTGTGTGTGTGTGTGTGTGTGTGTGTGTGTGTGTCTCTCTCTCTCTCTCTCTCTCTCTCTCTCTCTCTCTCTCTCTCTCTCTCTCTCTCTCTCTGTATTTCTCTTCCTCGTCCTTCTCAAATTACTCCTTCTCAGTCTTCTCTCATCATCCCTCCTCCTCCTCCTCCTCCTCCTCCTCCTCCTCCTCCTCCCTTACCTATGCACACAGGCTTATATGCATACACGTACATACGCACAAACACACACGCACACGCAGACACGTTCATACACACATACATAGTCAATCAATCTGCTGGTGCGCTCTCTCTCTCTCTCTCTCTCTCTCTCTCTCTCTCTCTCTCTCTCTCAGTTTGGTAATTCTTTGCATTTCAGAGAGAGAGAGAGAGAGAGAGATGATGTTGCTGGGTGGTGCAAGTAGATTTCCTCTCTCTCTCTCTCTCACTCATTTCCGTCCTCTCTTCTTCCTTCCGTTTCTCTCTTTCTCTTCTTCTCCTTCTCTTTCTCTCTCGTCTTTCCATCACTTACCGGGAAAAATTATTGCTATTATTATTATTATTATTATTATTATTATTATTATTATTGTTATTATTATTATTATTGTTATTATTATTATTATTTCTATCGTTACCCAGTAAGTAAAGACTGACACCTGTGGCATGTGATTTATTAGTGTGTGTGTGTGTGTGTGTGTGTGTGTGTGTATAATAATGATAATAATAATAATAATATACAGTTTATTTAAGGATGAGCAGCTCGAGAGCTGAAAATATACATATTATATATGGAAATAATTCAAATTGTGTGTGTGTGTGTGTGTGTGTCTCCGTCTCTCTCTCTCTCTCTCTCTCTCTCTCTCTCTCTCTCTCTCTCTCTCTCTCTCTCTCTCTCAAGGAGAAAATGAGAGAGAGAGAGAGAGAGAGAGAGAGAGAGAGAGAGAGAGACTGGCTCAGTAGGCCCCTGGTTGCTCTCCTTACCACCAAGACAGCTTACTCGTGTCACTTTCTCTTCTGTCTACGAGTTTCGGCTTCCGTTTCCTCGAGTCTTGAAGCGAAGGAGGAAGAGGAGTGGAAAGAGGGAAAGAAGGGGAAGGATAGACGAACGAGAGGAAAGGAAAGGAAAGGAAAAGAAAGAAAGGAAAGGAAAGGAAAGGAAAAGAAAGAAAGGAAAGGAAAGGAAAGAGACAGGAGGAAGAGGAGTGGAAAGAGGGAAAGAAGAGGAAGGATAGACGAACGAGAGGAAAGGAAAGGAATGGATAGGCAAGAAAGGAAGCAGATGAAGACGAAGGAGGAGGAATAGAAGGGGAGGAAAGTAAACAGAAGCAGAAATGACAGACGAGAAAGGAGTTGAATGACAAGGAAAGGAAAGGAAATGCAAGGAAAAGTAAAGAAGAAAATTTTGAAGAAAGGAAAGGAAAGGAAAGGAAAAGAAATGAGACGAGAGGATAAGGAAGGAAAGGAACGGAAACAAACAAGCGTGAGGAAACGAAGGAAAATTGATTGGTAGGGAAGGAGATTAGGAAGGAGGAGATAGACAGTAATTAAGGGGGAAAAAAAAGGGAAATGGAAAGAAGATAGGAAATTAAAGAAAGGAAAGTGGAAATAAATCAAAGAAAAGAAAAGAATGTACATGAAGGAAAATAAAGAAAAGATATATATGGAAAGAAAACGAAAAGAGAAAATTAAAGGAAATTGAAGAAAAAGAAAGGAGATATCGGGGAAGAGGAAAGGAGAGATTGAGTTTATCATGTAAGAGCAAAGCGGAGGGAGGAAAAGAGAAGAGAGTTAAGGAGAGAGAAGATAAAAAAAATAAACTTAAGACCAGTAATATAGATCTGATAGTGGGACGCGGCTCTCCTCCCTTCGTCTCTCGCAGATTACTTTAGTCATTGAAAACTCCTTATAAAGCTTTGCGAGTCGCGCCGTAACAAGGTGTTTGAAGAGCGTTTCATGAGGAGGGGGAGCAGGAGGAGGTAGAGGTAGAAGAGGAAGAAGGAGAGGACGAGGAGGAAGAGGAGGAGGAGGTCGAAGAGAACTAGAAGGGAGTAGAGGTTGAAGAGGAAGAAGGGGAGGACGAGGAGGAAGTTGAGGAGGTCGAAGAGAGAGACAAGGACGAGGAGGAGGAAGAAGAGGAGGAGGAGGAGACGGAAAAACAAGAAAAAGGAGTAGGAGAAAATAAAAAAGGGTAGATTAGTTAACTTATATTCGTGTTGGCAGTGATGAAAAGAGGGAAAACATGGAAGGGAAATGAAGGAAAGGAAAGATAAGGAAAAGAAAAGGAAAGTAATTGAAACTAAACGAGAGGAAAGGAAAGAAAAGGAAAAGAAACGAAAGGAAAAAAAAAAAAAAGGAAGAAAAAGAAGGAAATGAAAGGAAAGGAAAGACCCAGAAATTTGACAAGGCTTTTATAGAGGTTGTCTGAGTATGTGCCTAAAAAAAAAAAAAGGAAAGTCAGAAAAAAAGGAAAAGGAGAAATGAAAGAAAAGGAAAGGAAAGGAAAGGAAAGTCTGAAATGTGCCTAAAAGGAAAAGGAAAAAAGAAAGGAAAGGAAAGGAAAGGAAAAGTCTGAAAATGTGCCTAAAAAAATAAAAAAAGGAAATTCAAGAAAAAGAAAGGAAAGGAGAGGAAAGGAAAAGTCTGAGAATGTGCCTAAAAAAATAAAAAAAAGGAAAGTCAGGGAAAAAAGGAAAAGGGAGGAAATGAAAGGAAAGGAAAGGAAAGGAAAAGTCTGAGAATGTGCCTAAAAAAATAAAAAAGGAAAGTCAAGAAAAAAAAGGAAAAGGGAGGAAATGAAAGGAAAGGAAAGGAAAGGAAAAGTCTGAGAATGTGACTAAAAAAATAAAAAAGGAAAGTCAAGGAAAAAGGGAAAAGGGAGGAAATGAAAGAAAAGGAAAGGAAAGGAAAGGAAAAGTCTGAGAATGTGCCTAAAAAAATAAAAAAAGGAAAGTCAAGGAAAAAAAGGAAAAGGGAGGAAATGAAAGAAAAGGAAAGGAAAGGAGAGGAAAGGAAAAGTCTGAGAATGTGCCTAAAAAAATAAAAAAAAGGAAAGTCAAGTAAAAGAAAGGAAAGGAAAGGAAAGGAAAGGTCTGAGAATGTGCCTAAAAAAAATAAAAAAGGAAAGTCAAGGAAAAAGGGCAAAGGGAGGAAATGAAAGGAAAGGAAAGGAAAGGAAAGGAAAGGAAAAGTCTGAGAATGTGACTAAAAAAATAAAAAAGGAAAGTCAGGAAAAAAGGAAAAGGGAGGAAAGGAAAGAAAAGGAAAGGAAAGGAAAAGTCTGAGAATGTGACTAAAAAAATAAAAAAGGAAAGTCAGGAAAAAAGGAAAAGGGAGGAAATGAAAGAAAAGGAAAGGAAAGGAAAAGTCTGAGAATGTAACTAAAAAAAATAAAAAAGGAAAGTCAAGGAAAAAAAGGAAAAGGGAGGAAATGAAAGAAAAGGAAAGGAAAAGGAAAGGAAAGGAAAAGAAAAAGACAAGGCCATACACACACATTCAGTCAGTCAGTCATTTTTGTTGTTGATGTTATTGTTGTGGAGATTATTGTTGTTGTTATTGTTGTTGTTGTGGATACTGTTGTTGTTGTTGTTGTTGTGGATATTGTTGTTGCTGTTGTTGTTGTTGTTGGTGGTGGTGGTAGTGGAAAGATGGGAAGGAGGAAACAGAAGAGAAGGAAGAGGAGGAGGAGGAGGAGGAGGAGGAGGAGGAGGAGGAGGAGCAGGAGGGGGAGGAGGAAGAGGAGGAGGAGGGGGAGGAGATGGTGGGGAAGGAGAAAGAAAAGAAGGAGGAAGGAGGAAAAAGAAGAGAAGGAAGAGGAGAAGGAGGAGGAGGAGGAGGAGGAAGGGGAGGCGTAACACCCAACCCCGGCAGGTGAACACACTCGCGTATTAATGAGGTTTATTCAGCCTTCCTCCCCGGCTCTGAGGGTCACCTGAAGACTCTCTCACCTGCGTTCTCATTATCTCAGGTGTGGGGATGCAGGCGACTCATTACCCCTCCCCCCCACCCACCCCCACGGTTACCTGTACTCCTCATTCATCCTCCCCTTTTTCCTTCCCTTTTTCCTCCCTCTTCAATCTTTCTCTCTCATTATATTCCATTACGTTCCTACCTTTTCTCTTTCCTTTCAGTTTTTCTCTCCCTCCTCCATTATCTCTCCCTCCCTTTGCCTATTCCTCCCCTTCCTCCCTCTTTCATATTCTCCCTCCCATTATAGTATTGCATTTTCCTCCATTACTTCTCTCTCTCTCTCTCTCTCTCTCTCTCTCTCTCTCTCTCTCTCTCTCTCTCTCTCTCTCTCTCTCTCTCTCTCTCTCTCTCTCTCTCTCTCTCTCTCTCTCTCTCTCTCTCTCTCTCTCTCTCTCTCTCTCTCTCTCTCTCTCTCTCTCTTTTCTCCTCCCTTTAGCTCCTTTCCACTGATAAATTTCCTCCCCTTTCTCCTCCCTTTCAATCTCTTTCTCCCACTACATTTTCCTCCATCTCTCTCTCTCTCTCTCTCTCTCTCTCTCTCTCTCTCTCTCTCTCTCTCTCTCTCTCTCTCTCTCTCTCTCTCTCTCTCTCTCTCTCTCTCTCTCTCTCTCTCTCTCTCTATCTCTCTCTCCTTCTCTTTCTCTCAATTCTCTTATTTCATTTTCCACTTTTTTTTTCCTTCCTTTGTGCTTCGTTTCTTTCTATTATCTATCATCTTTTTTTATCTTTCATTCGTCTTAATCCCTCTTCCTCTTTTCTCCCTCTTCTTTCTCTTATTCTTTGTTTGATTTCCTGTGTCTGTGTATTTAATTTCATCGCTGTTTTCTTTTCATACACTTCCTTTCTCTCTCTCTCTCTCTCTCTCTCTCTCTCTCTCTCTCTCTCTCTCTCTCTCTCTCTCTCTCTCTCTCTCTCTCTCTCTCTCTCTCTCTCTCTCTCTCTCTCTCTCTCTCTCTCTCTCTCTCTCTCTCTCTCTCTCTTTTTTCTGTTATCCTCCTTTTCCTCCTCTTCCTCCCTCTCCTTTTTTTCTTCCTCCACTTCGTCATCTCACTTCTATCTCCTCTCATCCAATTCCTGTTTCTGTTATCCTGTTATCCCTCTTTATCATCCTTCCTCCCTCTTCCTTTTTTATTTCCTCGTTTACTCTTATCTCTCGTTTCCTCATTGATTTTTTCTTCTCCCTTTTATCCATTTCCTTTCTTCCTGTTCGCCTTCTCCTTCTTTTTCATTCCATTCAATTCCTTCTCTTCACAAATCTAGTTTCCATTATGCATTCTTTCTTTTTTTCTTCTTCTTCCCTCTTTCGTTTTTTTGATACATTTTTCCTTTATTTCACATCTCTTTCTTATTCTTCCCTTTCATTTTTCCTCTCATTTTTTTTTTACATTTTTTTCCTTTCTTTCACATCTCTTTCTTATTCTTTCCTTTTTTCTGTCCCCTTTCGTTATATTCCCACATTTTCCCCCTTTCTTCCACTCCTCCACTTCCTCACTGTTCTTCCACCTTCTCATCCATCCTTCCTCATTCCACGTCTTTCCTCTTCACCTGTTCCCCTTTGCACATCTCATTATGCTCTCATTGTTCCCCTCTCTCCTTTTTTTTTCCTCTCTGACCCTTTTCATCATCTCCTCCTCTTCCTCTTCCTCTTTAAGCTTTTTTCCACGACTCATCTTATATTCTCTTTTTATCGTCGTCTTCTTTTCATCCTCTCTTTCTTTCTTTCTCTTTCTTCCTCTTTAAGATGTTTTCCTTCTACTCTTTTATTCTCTTTTTCATCCCCCTCCTCCTCCTCTTCCTCTTCCTTTTTTAAGCTGTTTTTCCCCACTACTCTTTGTTCTCTTTTTATCCCCGTCCTCTTTTTCCTCTTTTTATCCCTCTCTTCCTCTTTACTTTGTTTTTCTCTGCTATTATTTTTTTCTTTTTCCATCCTCCTCCTCCTCCTCCTCCTCTTCCTCTTCCTCTTTAAGCTGTTTTCCCTCACTACTCTTTATTTTCTTTTTTATCCCCGTCCTCTTCTTCCTCTTTTTCTTCCTCTCTTCCTCTTTATTTTGTTTTCCTCTACTGCTATTTTTTTCTCTTTCCATCCTCATCCTATCTTCATCTTCTCTTTTCATATCTCTCCTCTTCTTTCTTTTCATTCCCTTTCCTTTATTCATCATCTCTTTCCATCTCTCTCCTCTTTACTCTGTTTTCTATCACTTCTTTTTATTCTCTTTTCATCCTCATTCCTCTCTTCATCTTCTCTTATCATCTCTCTCCTCTTCCTCCTTCTTTATTACCGTTTCATCCCGTTCTTTCCTCGTTTGATCCCTGTACTTCCCTTCCGCTTCCTGTCTTTCCAACGTTGCCCTTCCTCAAGATCCTTCAAGACTTACTTCTGATTCTTTCCAACGTCGTATTACTTAGTCTTCATCAACACTAATGTGGCTGATAAGTCTTTTTTTGGGCCCGTTTCTCGTGGCTTGGTTAGTCTGTTAGTTGTGTTGATTTTGTTTTCCATGACATTTTTACGGCTGAGTTTGTAACGCGTCGACTTGACTCTGTGAAAATCCAACTCTTTCTAACCTCGTCCCCAAAAACACGGAATCACAAAGCCAAACAAGCCACGTAACTGTTATAATAATTACTAGTACGACGCCTTCAAAGTCCGGCGTTACGCTTTGCCGTCACACCAAGTCGAAGTTTTGCATAGTTTCCAGAACCAAACTATCGTATAACTCAAGGGAGAGGGAGATGAAGGGAAGGTGGGAGAGAAAGTGGAAGAAGAGAGAGGTGGAGGGAAGAGAAAGCGGAAGTAGGAGGTGGAAGGAAGGAGGAAGAGGGGAGAGGGAGGTGGAGGTGGAGGGAAAGAGGGAGAGAAAGCGGAAGAGGAGAGAGGGAGAGGGAGGTGGAGGGAAAGAGGGAGAGAAAGCGGAAGAGGAGAGATGGAGAGGGAAGTGGAGGGAAAGAGGGAGAGAAAGCGGAAGAGGAGAGAGGGAGAGAGGGGTGGAGGGAAAGAGAAGTAGAAAGTGGAAGAAGAGAGAAGGAGAGGGAGAGGAATGGAGGGAAAGAGGAGAAAGCGGAAGAAGAGAGAAGGAGAGGGAGAGGAATGGGAGAAGAAAGCGGAAGAAGATGGGACGGAGAGGTGGAGGAAAGGAAGAGAAAGCGGAAGAGGAGAAACGGAGAGGGAAGTGGAGGGAAAGAGGAAGAAGAAAAGGCGGAAGAAGAGAATGGGACAGGGAGGTAGAGGAAAGGAAGAGAAAGCAAAAGAAGAGAATGGGACAGGGAGGTAGAGGAAAGGAAGAGAAAGCAAAAGAAGAGAATGGGACAGGGAGGTGGAGGAATGGAAGAAGAAAAGGCGGAAGAAGAGAATGGGACAGGGAGGTGGAGGAAAGGAAGAAGAAAAGGCGGAAGAAGAGAATGGGACAGGGAGGTAGAGGAAAGGAAGAAGAAAAGGCGGAAGAGTAGATAGAGAAAGAGAGACAGGTGGAGGGAAGGAAGAAGAGAGGAGAGGGAAGGAGGAAGAGAAAGGTGGAGGAGAAGAGAGAAAACGGAGGGAGAGAGAGGTTGAGGGGATGAGATGTAGCACAGACGGAAGAAGAAAAAAAAAGAAAAAAAAAGGAAGGAACGTATTTACTTTCCAAACATAACTATCGTACGTTTAATATTTTGAGGTGTTTTCTGTTTCTTTCTTTTTTCTCGTATGTCTTTTTTTTTCTTCTTCTTTTGCGACGAATAAGGAAAGAACGTATACTATATTTCACGCCTAACTATCGTACGTTTCATATTAACTTTGGGGTATGTTTTCCGCTCGTCTTGTGTTTGTTTTTTATCATGTTTATTTTCAATGTTATTTTCTTACGTATCGGAATAAGAAAAAAAAACGTACTACTTTCTATACATGACCATCGTACGTTACAGATTTTGGGAGTGTGTTATATATTGTTTTGTTTTTTCATGCTGTTTACCGTGTGTGTGTGTGTGTGTGTGTGTGTGTGTGTGTGTGTGTTTCTCTCTTTTTGGACGTGTTGTCGTATGTGCATGAAATTTAAAAGCCTTGTTGATGTTGTTGTTATTGTTGCGGTTGTTGTTCTTGCCGGGCCATATAAATTTTGGGTGTGCGTGATTTCCGGTCGAGTTTTTTTGTTTTGTTTTTTTCCATGATGTTTTCTGTGTGTGTGTGTGTGTGTGTGTGTGTGTGTGTGTGTGTGTGTGTGTGTGTGTGTGTGTGTGTCTGTCTGTTTTTTTTTTTTTTATGTGTGTGTCCTTTTTTTTTGGCGTTATTTTGTCCATAAATTTTGAAAGCCCTATTGTTGTTGTTGTTGTTGTTGTTGTTGTTGTTGTTGTTGTTGTTGCCGTGGTGGCGGTGGTGGTGGTGGTTCATCTGTTTGGTGTTTTCCCATGCGGCAATGTTGTTTGTAATTAACGACCTCATTTGCCTCTAATTACGCCGCGCCAACCACCTGTCCGCATGCCTCGCGTTCTCATCACCCCGCCACTTAAAATCGCGTTCTGCTTTCTGCCTCTGTTCGTTTTGTGGGTGTCTGTCTGTTCCTCTTTATCCTTTTCTCTCTTTCTCTTCCTTCTCTTTCTTATTTTCCTTTTTTTTATCCTCTCTAATTTAAGGTTATGTGTCTTTTTTTTCTCTTGGTTTCATCGTTGTGTCTTTCTCTCTTTCTCATTCTCTTCTTTTCTCCTCTTCTTCCCTCTTTATTTCGGGCTATGTCTCTTTTTCCTCCTCTTGATATGGTGGTTGAGTTCTTCTTCCTTTCCTCCTTGTTCTTTCTCTTTCATTCTCTTCTTTTCTCCTCTCCTTCTCTTCTTTCTTTCCTCCTCGTCCTTTCTCTCTTTCTCATTCTCTTCTTTTCTCCTCTCCTTCTCTCTTAATTTAGGTTTATTTATCTTTTTCCTCCTCTTGGTTTGATAGTAACTGTTGTGTCTCTTTCTTTCCTCCTCGTCCTTTCTCTCTTTCTCATTCTCTTCTTTTCTCCTCTTCCTCTCTCTTAATTACGGGTTATGTCTCTTTTTCCTCCTCTTGGTTTGGTGGTTGTGTCCTCTTCCTCTCCTCTTTGTTTGGGTTTTTGTCTTTTTTTTTGTTTCTCCTCTTTCCTCTTTATTCGTTTCGAGGCTCTTTTTTTTTCCTCTTGGTTTGGTGGTTGTCTTTTTCCTCTCCTAGTTGTTTGGGTTTTTGTCTTTTTGTGTTTTCTCTTCTTTCCTCTTTATTCATTTTTTCATCTCCTCGTCTTTTTTTCTTCTTTCTTTCCTCCTCATTTGTTGTTCATCTTTTCTCTCTCTCCTCTTTCCTCATTATTGGTCTTGGGTTGTCTTTTTCTCTTCTCCTCGTCTCCTTCTCTTTGTCTTTTTCTCTCCTCCTCCTCCTCCTCCTCTTTCTCTTTTATCTCTCCTTCTCATCTCCTTCTTTTCTCTTCTCTCCTTCTCGTCTCCTTTTTTTATCCTTTCTCCTCCTCATCTCCTCGTCCCCTTTTCTTTATCTTTTTATCTTCTCGTATCTTTTTCTTTTTCTCTTCCTCTCTTTTCGTGTGGGAGGGAGAGAAAGGGATTGAGAGGGGGCTTGTGTCTCTCTCCTCTTCGTATCTTTCTTTCCTCTCCATTTGTCTGTCTTCTCTTCCTTTATCCACTCCCTTCTGGCCACCTCTCCTCTAGTAGCCGTGTCTCTGTTTCCTGTGTCCTTCCCTTCCATTCCTTCTTTCATCTCTCTTTCACACTTAACTCACCTCTGTATTAATTCTCTTCTCTTCAATTACCTTTTAATTTCCTCTTTATTGTCACCTCTCTACTTGTAACCGTTCCTTTTGTTTCCTGAGTCCTTCCCTTCCTTTCCTCTCTTCATCTCTCGTTCACACTTAACTCACCTCTGTATTAATTTTCTTCTCTTCAATCACCTTTTTTTCTCTCTTTCTTGTCACCTCTCCTCTGGTAACCGTTCCTTTTGTTTCTTGTCTCTGTTCCTTTCCTCCCTTCATCTCTCGTTCACACTTAACTCTCCTCTGTATTAATTTTCTTCTCTTCAATCACCTTTTTCTCTCTCTTTCTTGTCACCTCTCTTCTAGTACCCTTCCTTTTTTTTTACAACAAAGGAGACATAAGAACATAAGAACGCAGGAGTCTACAAGAGGCCGGTAGGCCTGTACGAGGCAGCTCCTTTGACCCTAAGCTTCCATGTATCTAACCCCACCTAATATTGCTGTCCATGAATTTATCTAGTCTATTTTTGAATGTGACAATTGTATTGGCACTCACCACATGACTGCTAAGCCTATTCCACTCATCCACCACCCTGTTAGTAAACCAATTTTTGCCTATGTCCCTGTTGAATCTGAATTTATCCTGTTTAAACCCATTACTTCGTGTCCTTACCGGTTCTCTTACCAACAAAACCTTATGAATGTCTCCCTTATTAAAGCCCTTCATCCATTTATAAACCTCGATCATGTCTCCACGCACCCTTCGCCTTTCTAGAGAATGCAAGTTCAACTGTAAGTCTTTCCTCGTATGGCAAGTTTCTCAACCCCTGAATCATCTTAGTCATCCTCCTCTGCACCGATTCTAACATTTTGATATCCATTCTATAGTAAGGTGACCAGAACTGAACCGCATAGTCAAGATGAGGTCTAACTAATGCTAAATATAGTTTGAGGAAGACTTCGGGGCTTCTGTTGCTTACGCTCCTTGAAATAAATCCCAGTACCCTATTAGCTCGATTTCTAGCTTGAATGCATTGTGCCCTTGGACGGAGATCAGAGCTCACTAAGACCCCTAAATCCCTCTCGCACCCAGACCTGCTTTTGAGAGTGTCATTTAAGCAATAGTTATGTGAGGGGTTGTTCCTACCTACACTCAGAATACTGCACTTCCCTACATTGAACTCCATCTGCCATTTATCCACCCAGTCATACAATCTGTTGAGTTCACCTTGGAGAATACTAGCGTCCCGATCCGACTCAATTACTCTACCGATCTTGGTATCATCTGCAAATTTACTAACATCACTACTAATTCCTGTATCTAAGTCATTGATATAAATAATAAACAAAAGTGGACCTAATACCGAACCTTGTGGGACCCCACTCGTAACACATCCCCAGTCAGATCTTTTACCATTGATTTG
Organism: Eriocheir sinensis; assembly: GCF_024679095.1. Classification (NCBI taxonomy): domain Eukaryota; kingdom Metazoa; phylum Arthropoda; class Malacostraca; order Decapoda; family Varunidae; genus Eriocheir; species Eriocheir sinensis. The sequence goes on from NC_066563.1 coordinate 10,571,198, forward strand.
CACTCTTTGCTTCCTATTGCTAAGCCACGCCTTGACCCAGTTCAAAACTTTACCCTATACTCCGTGAGCCTGTAATTTAAGCAACAGTCGTTGGTGAGGAACTTTGTCAAACGCTTAGGAGCTTTGTCAAACGCTGAGACAGCTCAAGGGCACAAAAAAAAGGAAACAATAATATAAATAAAGCCCGCTACTCGCTGCTCTTATTCCTGTGTCTCTCTGTTACGTTCCTTCCTTCATCTCTTATTCACACTAAATTCATCTCTGTTTTCCTTCTCTTCAATTGCCCTTTTTTTCTGTCTCATTTTTCCTTTTACAATCCTTAGTTTACCTTTTTTTTTTGTCTCCCTTCAGTCCCTTCTTACCTTCCACCTTCATTCACACTTCACTAATTTACTTTCCCGTTTTTTTCTCTCTTCTCCTTCATGTTTTTTTTTTCGTTGTTTCCTCCTCATTCCACTCCTCTTTCTTGTACCGTTTTTTTTTATTACTTTCTCCTTTTTTTCGTTTCATCCCTGTTTCCTCTTTCTCTCGTTCCTTCTCTTCCTCTCTCTTCTTCCTGTTTCATTATACCTATTTACTCACTTTAGTTCCTCCTGTTTTAACCTTTCTTACCGTTTTCCTCCATGTATATTTTTCTCCCTTTTCCCTTCAGTCCCTTTTAGTCCCTTTCCACTTAACCTTACCTCTATTTTTCCTCTCCAGGCCCTTATCTATTTTTTCCCTTTTCTTCCTCCTGTTTTACCCTTCTTTACACTGCATTCCTCCATATATATTTTTCTCCCTTTTCCCTTCAGTCCCTTTTAGTCCCTTTCCACTTAACCTTACCTCTCTATTTTTCCTCTCCATCCCCTCCTACACTTGACCTCTTCACCTTTCCTCTTTACACTTTGCCCTCCACCGCGGCTTTTCTCTCTCTCTCTCCCTCTTGTTTCTTCCCACCTTTTCCCAATCACAACCTCACCTGTCCATTTTTCTCTCGTTCACACCACCTACACTTCACCTCCTCACCTTTCTCTTTTACCTTTGCCCTCCACCGTGACTGATCTTTCTCCCTGTAGTTCCTCTCCTCCACCTCCTCCACCTCCCACACTCGACATGACCTCTGTGTTTTTCTTCTCTCGTCTTGGCCGTTTTCTCTTTCTCCCTTTGTTTCCTTTCATCTTCCTCTCATTCTCAACCTTTCCTCTGTATTTTCTTCCTTGTCACCTTCTCTCCAGCTCTCCACCTCTCCCTCTCCTTCTCTCTGTCACTATCCAGCCACTCCACAGGCCACACTTCGTTGTCCAGCACAGAAAGAGTCGCCGCTACATTGCTCTATATAACAGTGGTGGCGTTGAATGGACCTGGGGCAAGGGGAGGAAGTGTTATGATTGGGGTCACTCTCTTTATCTTTCTCTCGGTTTCTCCTCTTTCTTTCTCTCTCTCTCTCTCTTTCTCGTGCTTGCTTTCCCCTTTTCTCTCCTCCTTTGTTTTGTCCATTTTTGGTGATTTATTTATTTGTTTGTGCGTTTTGTTGTGTTTATGCTTGTCGTTATTTATTTGTATGTTAGTTTGTTGGTATAAGGGACCTTCCTCATACGATCAACAGAATAGTATACATATAGTAGTAGTAGTAGTAGTAGTAGTAGTAGTAGTAGTAGTAGTAGTAGTAGTAGTAGTAGTAGTAGTAGTAGAAGTAACAGAAGCGGCAGCAGTAATTATAATAATAATAATAATAATAATAATAATAATGGTAGCAATAATAATCACCATCATCATCATCATTTTCATCATCATTATCACCGTCATTATCATCATCATTCCTGGCCGTCCTCTTAGTCAATTATCGGCTTTCAAAACTGTTGCTTCCGTGTCTATTCAGCCCGTAATGACAGCACACACACACACATACACACACACACACACACGCACACACACCTTCCCTCCCTCCCTTCCCCCTTCCTCCCCTCATACCTCCCTCCTACCATCCCTTCCTTTCCTTCCTCCTGTCATTCCCTCCCTCCCTCTTTCCTTTTTCCTTACCATCGCATCTGCTCCCATCTATTCTCCACTGCTCCTTTCTTTACTCCCCTCCCTTCTTTTCTCCCATCCATCTCTCTCTCTCCATCTTCCATTCCTTCCTCCGTCCATTTCCCTCTCCCTATCTTCTCCCTTCTCCGCATCCCTTCACTCCTTCCCCCCCCCCTCTCTCTCTCTCTCTCTCTCTCTCTCTCTCTCTCTCTCTCTCTCTCTCTCTCGCCGGGGTAAACTCTCCTATAAATATATTATCGAGAAAAGTTTTGCTATTTTCTCAGTGGGAGGATTTAAGGTTTATGGCGTAGCGTATTAGTGTGTTGGGGAGGGAGGGGAAGGAGGGGGAATAGGGGAGGGTGGGTAGAGGGGGTAGGGGGGAATACGGGGAGGGTGGGTAGAGGGGAGGGGGAAGGGGGAAAGCGGTCCAAATGCCTCGCTTCCTTACCTCCCTTTTTATCTCAAGACTTTACGGGCTTTGTAGTTTTGGCAGTGTTAGATTGAAGCCTTTTTCTTTTATCTACAAACTAATGAACTAAAAATCGAAACCCTAAGAACTAGCAACATCAGATCCTACATAGATGTCCCCAGCGCTGAAAAATAGGCTAACATCTGTTCGTCCCTTAATTTATATGATCTTCTAACTTCTTTTATCCTCTTTCTTTCTCGTCACTTTCACTTTCATTTTCTTTTATCTCGATGTCTCAAGTGCTTGGGGGCTGATCAACAGGTAGCTTATGGTGTCCGCATTTCCACCTCTCTACATAATTCGCCTTTTCTAATTAATAAGAATAAGAATTGACATTGTTGACATCGTAGTAAGGAAGGAAGGAGAAAGATAGAAAGAAAGATAAGAAGAGGAAAAGAAAGAAAGAATGGTGAGGATGGAAGGGAATGGGAGAATGGGGGGGGAGTGTGAAAGAGGAAAGGAAGAAGCCCTATTGCAAGCAGGTTCAGTGTCTCCAGCAGATGTATTAACCCATCCAGCTAAACACTTATTCCTCCCTTCTCCTCGGGTTCTTGAGACATGTCCTTTGATTAAAAAAGCCTGACATTCAATATTGTAAATAGCGTAATGTTGCAAGCAGGAAAGGAAGAAGCCCTATTGCTAGCAGGTTCAGTGTCTCCAGCAGATGTATTAACCCATCCAGCTAAACACTTATTCCTCCCTTCTCCTCGGATTTTAGAGACATGTCCTTTGATTAAAAAAGCCTAACATTCAATATTTTAAATAGCGTAATGTTGCTTTTTTTTACAACAAAGGAGACAGCTCAAGGGCACAATAAAAGAAAACAATAATTAAAAAAAAAAAAGCCCGCTACTCGCTGCTCCAACAAAAAAGAATCAAAAGAGGTGGCCGAAAGAGAGGTCAATTTCGGTTCAATGTCTTCAGTAGGTCATTACAGCAACACTCCTCAACACTCTTCTTCCTTCCTTGTTGCAGAGGTGATGGCGGTTCCGGGCTCTGGTGGGCTGGGCAGCGGTGGAGGCGGCGGAGGCGGCGGTGGGCTGGCGGGCGACGGGCGGCTCCTCGTGGCGGACCTGAGACACCACAACTTCGACGCCATCCGCTTCGCCTCGTACCGCACTGCCGCCAAACTCCGCTTCGTGCAAAAGAAGACCAACAGTGAGTGTGACGTGGTGGCCATGTTGTATGTTCGAGGAAGTGAATAACAATAGTAATAGCAGTAATAACATGAATAAAATAGTAATGATAATGATAATAAGACTAGCAGTGAGTAAAGTATTCGAGAAGGTCAATAACAAGAACAGTAGTAATAACAGTAATAAAATAGTAATAATAAAAATAAGTCTTCGTACCTCATTTTCACGATCACACGGTACACTAGAACACCACAAACCTAATACGCCATAGATATACGTGTGCAGTGGCGTACCCAGAAAATTGAAAAGGGGGGGGCCAATATATATATATATATATATATATATATATATATATATATATATATATAAATATATATATATATATATATATATATATATATATATATATATATATATATATATATATATATATATATCAATATATATATATAGATATATATATATATATTTTGCGTCCGGTATTGTTGCAAGCGCAGGGATCCCATACAGCTTGAGGATTCGGGTTGGATCGCAGGGTAAATGTATTATTTTTTATACATACATGCATTGATATATACATATACACACATTGTATATTTAAGAATTTGTTGGTAGCATATAAGTACAACATAAATCTGGGAGATTTAAATAATCTTAAAAGTACTAATTTTATGTTACTTTAGTGAACATTACTTTTAAAATCTTGTTCATTTCTGTAATTTGGACTGCAAAAATTTACCCTCGAAACAACACTACTTACTTTAGAACTACATGTTCTGATAAAAAAGTAGTATACTGGCAAGGAAAAAAATGTCATATAACATGTATAATCTTCGTTTATACAGGCTGGTGCTGTAATACATATTTTTACAAGATACATGGAAACTGGATCAGGTATTTTATGAATATAAAATAAAAATTAACTAGATGAATTAGATAAGTTTCTGTTAACAACAGTACATTGAAACTGGTTTACCTCAAATTTAGGCGTCTGTTCTTATGTGCAAATTCATCAAGGACTTCATCATGATCAAGATTTGTGTCACAATAGACAAAGTAAGGCCAGTCCATTTAAACGACTTTCACTCATTGTGTTCCTAATTAAAGTATGTTTTTAGCAATTTAAGGGCAGTAAAGGATCGCTCGTTGGTGGAAGTGCTAACAGGTAGGGTTGAATAAATTGCAATAAGGTGGAAAATTTTGAATATGTGCCCAATTTTTTGGCACATGCCAATGTCTCAACAACTTGCTTTGACCTCTCATGAGATTCACGATGCTTCCTATAACTCTGCCCCCGTAAACATTCATCTTCAACGAGATCTGCATCTCCATCAAGAAATTTTCCATAAAATTCAACTGTCTCCTTCAGTTCACTAAAATCAGTATCAACTGAAAGAGAGGGAACAAGATTTCTCAACAAAAAACTCCTAATGTGTTTAGATGCAAACTTTTCCCTGAGTTGTGCTATAGCAGTGTCCGAAAATGGGAGAAAAAATAGTTCTTCGATAGTACTCTTATGGAGTTGCTGTTGGAGGGTTAGCCTTAATTATGTTTCTGATGACCACTGATTGTTCAAGGCTTCTGGATGATATCTCCGTACCTTTCCTCAGCTTGGGCAAAAAGTTGGTTGAACTTATTTCCATCACGATAGGACTGAAATGCATCTATGCAGCTCTGTGTAGCTACACTTCCAAGAGCACCCATCAGTTCTTGTTGTAACCCCCGCAGCTTTTCTGGCAAGGGTTTAGTGACACTTAGAACTGAGGTGAGCACTTCCAAACTCATGAGAAAACCTGGGTCACTTATTGCTTTAGATTAGGCTTGGCTGCTGATTCTTGACCTAACGTGTTTTGCAGTAATTATTCTTAATAATTATTTCATTATTTACCTACCTGATTAACTGGATTATCCGGGGCATCAGCCGAGTCAGTGGTGACTTTCTTACACCAGACAGAGTACGTACGTGAAGCGTTTTCTGGCGTTTTGTAACCAAGGAGGAAATATGTAAAGAATGGAAAGGCACAAATCCCAAGCCTGCGGGAATTTTAGAAATGACACACGCTATAGAAAAAGTACTACATAAACAGAAAATGAAGTCTATCAATCATAATTTTCAGAAATTTGGAATTTGTGGTCAGAAAAATTTAATATAATACGGATAACATGAATAGGCTACGACCACGTGAGCCTACGTCGTCAATGAATGTTTCTCAAAATAGATCACCTGCTCTTATTCAACTCAGCAGCTCCATTGTTCAAGTGCTGAATATACAATAGTTACTCAGCCACTCTACACTGTCCACTGTCAAGCACAAAGCGGTCATTAAAGGTGGTAATATAGCGGCAAAGGTCGACCTTACAGGTCCCATACGCGTGTTGCGTCGCCTGCCACCCTCCCCGTCATAATACAGAATCATATTACATACTCACCACTGTCACCAGACAAATTCACTTGGTGCCTCTACAGTATAATTATATAGTCCTCCAATCACTTTGACTGCACCTTACACCTAAAATCAAGTAAATCTGAGAGGCAAGAAGGAGAGAAGGCACACTTACGACTTTCGTGCTCTCTCTCTCTGCCAGAGCCATCCCAATCTCGTAATTATCTTCCTGTCTCCCGCTCCCGCTACAAACACCCCACCGCCGCTTCCAGTTGACAGCTTGACATCGCACTCTTCACACAATTTTATGAACCCATCATACAACACCTTACTTTTTTTTTTTTCACTCAGAGCACACCTTATAGCCTACCATTAACTCAAAACAAAACCAAAGGGGAAATAACTCGGTCACTCGGTGCCACTGAGCTCTCAACTCCACACACACACACACACACACACACACACACACACATTCGTAATCGTAATATTAATATACATATTCCTATTATTTTCCTGTAATATTTATTTATTCATTATTATTTTTTTCTTTGCAAAAGGAGGGGGCCATGGCCCCATGGCCCCCCCCCCCTCGGTACGCCACTGTACGTGTGTGTGTGTGTGTGTGTGTGTTTTAATATCTCACGAAGACGGTAATGGCAGGCTAATGACTGGAAACTCAATAGCAAATAGTTTCTTACAACCATGCATTGATTATTGGCTCATCTCACGCCTTGAAGAAGAGAGACCGAGGGAATGGGAGTGTGCGAAGGTCTCTCTCTCTCTCTCTCTCTCTCTCTCTCTCTCTCTCTTGCTTCCTCCATTATCACCTTTACGAGTCTTCCCTTCCTCACTACCACAAGTCACACTGCACTATTTACACTTTTCTCATTCAAACTTAAGACCTCTTTTTTACCGTAAAGGAAGTAGCTCTCTCTCGCTCTCTCCATTACCACCAATATACGAGCCTTCCCTTCTTCCCCTCTTCTTCACTACAACACTTCCCACTACACTATCTACACTTCTCTCTTTTAAACTCAAGATCTTTTTTTTGCGGTAAAGGATGCAGCTTAAGGGCATGCAAAAAGGAGTGGCCAAAAAGGGAGGTCAATTTCGTAAGGAGAGAGAGTGCACGTTGGTGGACATCAGTTAGATCGTAAAGCTAAATATAGTGACCCAATAGCTGACCTAACCTGACCCAACTTGTCGCATTTCAAGGTCGCAAGATACAACGCTCAAAGGAAAGGTTTTTAGTCTCCTTCCGCCCGAACTTGACCGCTCTTTTGACCTCGTTCTTTTTATCTTTTGTCGAAGCATCGTCTGGTGGGCTTTTTTGCTATTGTTTTTGTTTTTTGCCATTGAGCCGCCTCCCTTGCTGTCAATACTTGCTCAGATAACGCAGGAAAGAGTGCAATACGGAAGCTCTTGGAATAACATCACGCTCTCGAGGGCCACATCTGCTGCCTTGTTGAGTGGTTTGGGGTTAGGTTGAGCACAGGTATAAGCAGAGACGGGCGTTGCAGCAGGAATGGGTGGACTGTATAGTAGAGTAATTAGTTAGCTCTTGGAATAACATGAGTGGACTGTTAACTTAAGCTCTCGAGGGCCACATCTGCTGCCTTGTTGAGTGGTTTGGGGTTAGGTTAAGCACTGCAGATACGAGGCGTTGCAGCTGGAATAGGAGGACTGAGTATACCTTTGCGAATTAGTTACTTCTTGGAATAACATGAGTGGGCTGTTAACTTAAGCTCTCGAGGGCCGTATATGCTGCCTTGTTAAGTGGTTTGGGGTTAGGTTAAGCACTGCAGATACGAGGCGTTGCAGCTGGAATGGACAGACTGTATAGCTTCGTGAATTAGTTAGCCCTTGAGTGTCATTCCTGATTTCCTGGTGAATTTGTTAAAGAGGTGATACACCTATATTACTTGTCCTCTTATGTTGTGCTCCGGTATAAGGAGAGACGGGCGTTGCATCAGGAATGAATAGACGGTATATCTTAGTGAATTAGTTAGCTCTTGGAATAACGAGTGGGCTGTTAACTTAAGCTCTCGAGGGCCGTATATTCTGCCTTGTTGAGTGGTTTGTGGTAATGTTAAGCATTGACACAAGCAGATACGAGGCAGTGCAGCTGGAATGTGAGGACTGAGTATAACTTTGTGAATTAGTTACTTCTTGGAAAAACATGATTGGGTTGTTAACTTAAGCTCACGAGGGCCGTATACGCTGCCTTGTTGAGTGGCTTGTGGTTAGGTTGAGCACTGGTATAAGCAGAAATGGGGGACTGTATATTATAGTGAATTAGTTAGCTCTTGGAATAACATGAGTGGGCTGTTGACTTAAGCTCTCGAGGGCCGTATATGCTGCCTTGTTGAGAGGTTTGTGGTAATGTTGAGCACTGGGACAAGCACAGATGGGGTGGCGTTGCAGCAGAAATGGGAGGACTGTATAGCATAGTATAGTATAAGTGAAAAAGAAGAAAAGAGGAATGAAAGGAGGAGGACCTAAGAAGCGATACAAAACGTCACAGGTCAAAAGAAGAAAAAGAAGAAGAAGAAGAAGTGAATTAGTTAGCTCTTTACTAGAATAAATCCGAATGTTACTTTTCTTTCACACTTGTCACTCACACACACCTTAGTTTACATACAACATTATCTGCTCTGAAGAAAATAACACACACACACACACACACACACACACACACACACACACACACACTGATTTAAATAAGGTTTCATTACCCTGACTCGCCTCCACCAACAGTGCATCGAGTGGACATCTGGAACATCATCGAAGCGTTCCGGGAGAATGGACTCAACACCTTGGAGCCGCACACTGAGGTCAAGGTAGGTCACTCTAAACCCCTTAAAATAGAACAAAGAAAAAAAAACCTGTCTCCATTATCAGTTACGAGCAGTTTATAGTTATTCTAGGTTTTAATATGATTGTGTCGTTTTTTCCATGATTGTTGAACGTTTGTAGAAAAGATATATGAAGAGCTAGTGATGTTTCATAAGGTAGGTAATGAAATACTGGCACGATACTAAAACGAATCTTTACCGGAAAAGTTACTGTCAGGAGTGTCAAAGGGGGTCCAGGGTTCTTGGGCCATATTTTTAAACATTTCTGTGCCCAAGAACACGTAATTTACTAGTCTTTCATGGGAGTTTAGGGCATTTCCAGGGGTACTTTTATGACCCTGGTGGTAGTCTGAGCCTTCTTCTGTACCGTGAACCTAAAATAACACTCATTAGAACTCGATTAACCTCCTTTTTGACCTTTGAAAATAGTTGGTGTGAGGGGCGGGAGCATCTGACAATACCAACCCTTGCCCATAGCAGGTAGGGGTATTGGGCATTCAAATGATTCCCATCCACAACTCCTCCCTCAGGTGTCGCGGCTGGAGACCTTGATCTCCACCTTGTACCACAGCCTGAACAAGAGGCTCCCGGTGGGCCAGCACGTGGTGATTGAGTCCTCCACGTCAGTGCTCCTCAACTGGCTGCTTTCGGCTTATGACCAGTAAGTACAGTATATATATGTCAAGAACTTAAACCTTTCCAAGATTATTAACACCATCATTTTAGCTCAGATCACATTATCTTTTTGGTTCTCCGGTAAATCTTAAGAATAGCTCTAGCATGTACGACGGGGTTTTAACAAGCGGACAAGCGTGTTTATGCCACAAGGGGTGTATTTTTCCACGTGGGCTATTACCTTTCTTCACCCCGGAGCTCGCAGTCTCATCGCCCATTGACTTGGAAGAAATCGTGAGGCCAGCGTGGAAAAATACATCCCTTGTGACATAAACACGCCTGAACACTTGTCAAAACCCCGTCGTACGTGCTAGAAATGTTGTAATTACCACCACACTGTGCCCTAAATGTGCACCCGCTAAGCCGCTATTCTTAAGATTTACCATGTCAAGAACTTAAACCTTTCCAAGATTATTAACACCATCATTTTAGCTCAGAACACATTGTCTTTTTTGGTTCCCCAACCTGCATCTCCCAAAAATAGGCCCGCATGATGTTAGTGATTGCTTATTGCATGCACATCTGTTTTTGCTGCAGAGACAATGAACATATTATCCCAGAACACTTGAACAAATCACAAGCTTATTTATGATTTATCTCACCTCTGGGAAGTAGCTAGTCGCAAGATGGGGTCAAATATTACTTACTAAACACACAGGGTTTTCTTTGACCTTGTGGGCAATAAGATCACAAAACAGATGATAATGTTTGTCGTTTACCACTTCCTTAAATAACAGAAGTGGAAGTAAATTGATTAGCAGGTGTACCTGGAAGACCTGTGAGAGAGAGTTAGTCAGCAGGTAAAGTTTGCCAGTGACTGTTAATTGCAGGTGATGCCTTGCAGGTGATACTAATTAATAAGTAACTAGAAATAGAAAAACACTTAATGCATACAATGATGAGGAGACTGAACATCATGGAAGAAATGGCTATGGACCGACAACAGTGGAGGAGGCTTATATCCCGTCCAACCCCACCAAAGGGAATAAATGGACGTTAAACGATGATGATGATGATGATGACTTAATGCATACCTGTCCGTGCTTCAGTGACGACGAGGGAAAGCTGCGTGTGTTCAGCGTCAAGGTGGCGTTGGCAACCCTGTGCAGCAGCAAGCCACTCGACAAGCTCAGGTGTAAGTAGGCAGCACAGTTTAGCAGATGAAATATTGATGGTGGATGATGATGTGTAACTGTGTACTGTGTATATGTTAGGGAGTAGTCATAACAGCTTTGTATTCATATAAACATATATACACATACTTTGGATCCAGATTTTCTCTGAATTAGTGACCCTCCATGTAGATTCAAGTAACTTAACCTGTCATTGCCATCTTGCTTGTTATCTGTCTACTGGCCCTCCCCAACTAACATAGTAGAGTGAATAAGAGTGTGCTTCACTAACCCTCAGTTTTCTTCAGATATATTCTCTCAAATATCTGATGGTAATGGGCATCTCTCTCTGAACCGCTTCTCTGAGTACCTGAAGGAAGTCCTCTCACTACCAGCTGCTGTTTTTGAGTCTCCAAGTTTCTCATACTCAGAAAACCTAGTTACCCATATTTTTGACGGGGTAAGGCATTTAATGGAACGATTTGCCTTGTAGAGTAGAACTATTTCCAGGCTTAGTTGCACCCAGGACTGCAGAAAACTAAAGCACCTTTTTATTTAGCAGAATATTAATTTGTTTGAAATTTATGTGTGTGGAAGCAAGATTACCTGTCTTGAGATAAGCCAGTTATATATTATGATTCCTACACTGCTTCCGCCCTGCACATTCTTCACTACTACTTTAAAAGCTTTCAAATAGGAGCAGTTGAATATACGGCCATTCTGCTTGAGGGCTCCTAGCTTAAAGATTGGCTTAGTTTAGGGTAATACATGTTTTGGTCTGTTTATAAATTCTAATAATAAATGCATGCAACTGTACTTTAGTTTTGAAGGTAAGTCTGAATTGATGCTTTTTAGTGAACTGCTTTAGGGACTTGTTGTGAGATATGTGTATAGCAATATCTTATGCTTCTGCTTGTTGTATAGCTAATAATTATTGTGCATAAACTTGCAAATTTATGTATGTAAAAAGGCTGCTCCCAATAGGAAAATGTTATGCTGCATGAATGTAGAAAAAGCATCAAGGAGAATGTTTTGCTGCTAGTCATGGTGTGTTTCTTTTGCCGACCCAGCTAGTGTTCAGTGTCAATATATAAAGGGGATCACTGACCTCTACAAATGACTGTAAGTACAAAATTGCTGATTACTCTGAGTGGTCTTACAGTCAGTCAAGGTGTGAAGCAAACTGTGGTTCTGGAGCCAGGAAGGACATAGGACTCTTCCCTCATTCATCCAAGCACGCTGTCATCCAGTCAGCCACCCTCTTGGTTGGCTCTGCCTACCATTTTCATTTCTATTTCCAAAGACTATTTTCACCTGTTAGTCACCGTCACTTCAATATGACTGCACCACCTCAGGATGTTCATCCCTTTTCACTCTTCACATGACTTTTATTTCATTTAATTTCCACACCTCACCTGCCGTTCATTTCTTACCCTGTTGTTCCTTTGCACTCTGCATGTCTTTTAATACTTACACTTGTATTGCTTTCACCCTTAATATATCATGATTATGCCAAACAAATGGGCGTCAGTTTCTGTGAAGGGTGGACGAGTAAATTAAAAAAAGGACGTTTTCAGCTGTGGGAAGATCACTGATAAGATTCAGAAATACATGAGAGAGACATAGGAAGGAGAGGACACAGAGGAGTGCTAATATAGGTGATAAAGTAAATAAACAACTGTAGACACTCCACCAGGACAGGACCCTCAAGATGAGTTTTCATCAAGACTAGTTAAGTAAATATAGATTCCCGTGCTAGAAGGAATTATGCAACATATATTTTGTTTAAATTTCTGGTTACATCATAGTAGATTGTAGATGGCTGGACTACCCAGTGGTTTAATGATAACAGCTTTACAGCAACACAGTAGGTACTGAAGGATAACCATTTTGCCATTACTGGTCCATCTTTCATGTTCACAATATTATGTTCATTGCCATATTGCCATGCCTGCCAAGTTTGCAGCTTATGAAACTCAAAATTCTGGAATACACTCAAAAGCATAAATATGCTGAAACACACCCAAGTTGACTGCAACACAATTTTAACCCTTTTTCTGTCCCTCCAGATCAAACAGATCAACGTCAATGACTTCCTGGAGACCACGCTGGAGGACCCGGGGCCGGAGTGCCTGGCGTGGCTGCCGCTGCTTCACCGCCTTGCTGCCTCAGAGTCGGGTAAGGCGTCGCTGCAGCCTCTTGTGTGTAACTCGGTGTTTGCACTGATTCTAGAGTTTCAAGTTGAAGCACAAACTTGTATAATGATCCTCATGTTTATTTTTTTCTTTTGTGTGCTTTTTTAGATGATCTTTGTTCTATGCTTATATGCTTCTTTGATTTCAGATTGGCTTTTGATTGTCTTTCATTCATTAGTTAATGATATTGGATAGTTGTCATGGCCATATGACAGGTTAGAGAAGATGGAAAAGATCAACTTTTTAAAATCACAACTAGATGCCAGATAAACAGTGGCTGAGTTTATCCCCGGGCAGGGTCACTTTAGGTATGAATTTTTATATTATGGATAAGTGTAGGTGGCTTATTACAGCATATTTTGAATTATAGATGCACTGTGGGCCGTTGATCTCATTGATGATGACTTTATTGATGAATGTAAGTGTCATACAAGTTTCACTGTTAACTGAGAGTGCTGTAGTTGCTGTACTGGGAACCTGATCAGTCAACATTATTGTATTACCCACAAAATTCAGACCACCAGAAAGAATTAAAAGGGCACTTCAGGGAATTCCAAGTTTTTTTTAATATTTAGACATACCATGTAAGAAAATGTTTGTGTTAACAGAGTCTCAAATCGACAAAATATATGAGATCATTTTTTCAACATAGGCCGTATTAATTTGTTTGATTTGATTAAATCAACTTATATTAAGTTCAGTTTGCTCTTTTTAAGTTTATTGAAATTATATCAAAATGGAGATATCCTCAACTCCTACAAATACATTTACTCCTATTTTACTCTAAATCAGAAAAATAATACAGCATCTATAAAAACAGTTACACTTTCACTGTGACTGCAGTGCTCTCACACAAAACCCTTTGTGGCATATTTACGGAGTACAGAGCTTGGATTGCTCCCACCTCTAAACACAGAAACCCAAGTAGCTCAACCATGTAACATAATCCCATAGAGACAGCATATTAACCCTTATGGATTTCCTTAAGGCATCCAAATCATGTTAATAGTGACTGTAATTATAAAGTTATCAATTGATGTATAATATATATATATATATATATATATATATATATATATATATATATATATATATATATATATATATATATATATATATATATATATATATATATATATATATATATAAGAAAATCATACCATTATCTTATTTTATGTTGATTGCATTGATTTTTGTAGATGCTATGCTTCTTTAGTACTGAGCTCCTGTCACTTACTGACTACTTTTTCTGCTCTTCATTAAGATGTTGGCTGCATGAAATACAATTTATATATTTAACACTACCTATAGGATATTTCTTAGTCACATTGTAAGTACTGTTCAGTTACTCTTGAAAGAAACATCCTCTAGACCTCCATCACTGAAGAGCATTACTTACAAGCAGTCTCTTAGCTCCTCCTTCCTGTCAGGTGTGGAACAAAAATTGTGTCGACAGCATCAAAGGAAACACAGATGCTTTGAGAGATGTCTCAGTCATGCATAGGAGGCCTCGCTCATCAAGAGAGTTTTTCAAGACATTTTTAGCAGTTTTATAACCTCTTGCTCTTGTAGCATCATGAGTTCTACTTCATTCAGTAGGACTAAAAAATATTCAAAGTAGAAAAACATTCTACTTTTTCCTGGTGCTTACCCACACTTATTCTCTATAAATTTTTAGAGCTTGAATTCAAATCTGTGTGTAGATTCAGGCAATGTTATGCAATATAAGCTTTTATTTAATACCTGTACAAAAAATGTGCAGGATCACACTTGTCTCCATCTTGTCTGGCAATAATTACACTCGGATCACAATTTATGCATTTTTGCCTTAACACTTCGGTCTTTCTAAATTTCCCATATTATGGCCTATTTAGCATGTGAGTACATGATACTTATGATCTTTGAAATTATTTAACTATGCATTTTTAAAGTACCTTGTTTGCTGTACTAAGCACAAAGCCCACAATCCTAGTCTAGTTCAGTTAATCTAATATTTTTTTTATGTAGCTGCACTAAGCCCTCAGCTCAACCATCAACTTATTCTGACTAGAGAATATGATAACTGTGTGTCATGCTGTCACCTGCACTGACAGCGTGCCTGCTGCACGGGGACACATTTCACCTCCCTTCCGCAGGGCAGTATGTTTAAGGTGTCCCTCTTGCTTTACAGAGTTAAATAATAACTTTTGGTGTTTTGAATTTTTTTGATTCAAGGTTTGTGATTTCAAGATTTAATATATATATGTATTAAGAGACCTGACTTCATCTCTGCAAGAATTTATAAATAATGGAATTAATGAATCTTTCCTAATATTTGTTTTTATGTAAGTATAACTTTATATAATTACTATCATTAGCATTATTAATCAGTATATGCCTAATGTCATATTAGAATATAGCTTCATCCAGCATCTGAAATCCCATTGGCCTACATTTGAGTAAGAAGATGTATTTCACTTCTAGTTGTCCACCAAACCATGTGTGATGGTTGCCGCAGGGAGAACTTCACTGGGCTGCGCTACAAGTGTGAGAAGTGCCATAACTACAGCATGTGTCAGGAGTGCTTCTGGCTGGGACGCTTCTCTCCCCCACACTCCATAGACCACCAAGTGAAGGAGTACACCTCCTTTGTAGGTTGACCTCAAGTGTTAGACTTGTATGTAGAGTTAAACACGATAATAACTAGGTAGATTTTTAAAATTATATGGAAACATGAATGTGACGTGTTTTGTTGGTGTTATAAATACTTTGTCTTCAAAAAATACTTGTACTGTTCGACCAACAGGTTATAAGATCAGTGTTCCTTGTTTGTCTGAGAAGTTTCTAACTGACATTAATAATATGAAGTATATGTTTATATCCATCCGTTTCTGAACCACTCCTGCTTCAGACACCATCCAGGCACTCCTTCCGTCGAAGCTTGCGCTGCGTGCCTGACCGGGCCACACTGGAGAGGCCACGCTTCCCAGAGCATCCAGAGAAAACACTGAATCTCTCTCATATAGTGTAAGTGTGATGTGCCATGAACAGTGTTGGAACATTTGCTTGTCAAGGTGAAGGAAGTCTTAACTTAACTTGTGTAGTCCATTTCATGACTTGTTAATCAAATGCAGCCAAAGTGAAATTTTTCTCTGTGACAACAATAGTCAACATTTTTTATGCAGTTATATTCCTGTTGCAATTTACACAGAGTTGAGGACTATTGTGTTTTTACAGTCCTCCCTCCCCTCTACCCTCCCACAATGGCTTTGAGGGTGGACCAGCGCCTCCTCAGTCCACCTCCCTGGAGAGTCGGTCATCTAGCAGAAGGTTAGTTTGATTCATCATCATCAGTGTTATATTGCTATCAACAAGTCATTATTCTCAACATTATGGCTACATCGTTTGTGCAGCAGTTATAAGTTATTTAGATCCATTGACTTTCATTTTTGCTCCAGTTGTGTCAGCAGCCTGCCAGACTGGGGTCAGCTGGACGAGGAGCACCGCCTCATTGCTCACTATGCAGCTCGGTTGGCCA
The DNA here is from genome assembly GCF_024679095.1 of Eriocheir sinensis. NCBI lineage: Eukaryota > Metazoa > Arthropoda > Malacostraca > Decapoda > Varunidae > Eriocheir > Eriocheir sinensis. Next base: position 10,587,551 of record NC_066563.1, read on the forward strand.
GCCAAACCTCTCACTCAGTAAGTGGAATACTGTGCCATTTAATTCCTTCAACCTTTCTTGTAATCTAGTCACTTTTGCATGTAGGCCTTGTCTGTCTTTTAACTTGCACCTAATGCTGTTTTCATAACCTCACAGCTTGAGTGATTTTCACTTCTACCAGATATTACTGGATGGCACTTCAGTGTTTGATGCTTCTTTACCTTTTCACAGCGTACTCAGCACGTTTAGCCTCTTAATATTAACCATACTTAATCCTGACAGGGTAGTGATAGTGTTGACTCCAGTCCTGGCTTTGATGCGTCCTCTGCCCAGCGAGATCTGATACAGTCACTGGAGGCCAAGAACAGGGAAATCATGAGAGAAATCAGCTCTTTAAGGTAAAACTGTTTTGTACAGGCTCAGCCACTGGCTATAAACTAACACTTATGATAAATGAACATAAAGATTAATCATTGTGCACTCAGTTGATTTTTTCAAACTTCTGACAGTTTGTTACTTATTGGCATGCTATGCTTATCTATTTTGATCTTTAGAGTAAAACTAAAACTCTAATTTTAGATGAAAATGCAGCCTTTTAGATCCAGGTATAAGAAGTATTGAAACCAAAGATAGCTATTCACAGGCTAATACATCAAATCTCAAGTCTCACCCAGCCCATCTCAAAGCTCTTTCACTGATATAGTCATCAAGCATACAGGATCTCATGCGCCAATTGACTGATAAGTTTATAGAGTACCAACCAACCCATGTCATGAACTAATGATGGGTGCACCTCGCTATGACTCTGTCTCCTCAGTCAGTCTGGGCCGGCTCACAGCCCTTGAAGCTGGTCGTCCTTCCCTGCAAGCTGGTCAGTAAATTGGTACCTGAGGAATCCTAGGGAAGGTAAACTGTGGTAACAGACGTCAGAATCAGTCTGGCATCCCAGTGTTATGGATTCATAAATACCACAGACTCAGAGACCAAAATGACAGAATTAAGCACCACGGCATCACGTGACACTGTAAATTCCCAACATTACCTTACCTTACAATCTCATTCCCCTTCCGTCTTACATTTACTGACCACACAAATGCACAAATAAGATTAAATTCCTGAAAGGTAATCTAAGATCATCTTTCATCCTTGAAATGATTACTACTTGGAGAGTAATAATCATTATTAATTTTATAAATGGATATATCATAACTATATCACAGAGACAATAGATATTTTAATGTGCATATTCAACTCATTTCTTGAATAATAGTTCCAGCCCCGGGCCCGTGTTCAGAGCTGACCTAGAATGTTAAATTTTGTTCTGCCATTCAAAAGGAGTTAGTTTAACAAATTATTATCCATAGTTATGATTTCCTGATTTTGGATTTCCAGGAAACATTGACCACAACTGACAAACTCAAACACTGTTCCACCAGTCATGTCTAGGGTTGTGGCTTCTGTCAGAGCTTGGCAGTCATCGTACATATTAGACCGCTTGTGCATTCAGTAATGTCGTTTACCAAAAGAACTTAAACACCCAGAGTTTTAGCAATACCAGGAAATACTTATTAGTGAGTGTTTACAAACGAAGTTGGATTTCAGGAACAGAGTGTATGTTTGCAGGCAGCAGCAGGAGCGGGTGGAGGGCAGCACCAACCCCACGCTGGTGGCCGAGCTGCGCGCCCTCCGCTCCCACCGGCACGAACTGGAGTCCAACCTCTCCTACCTCCAAGACTCACGCAAGCAGCTCATGCAACAACTAGAGAGTTTAATGAAAATGCTCAAAGTGTGTATTCCATTTAAATTAGATATATATATACTACTCAGTGAGTTACATTTTGCCTGAAAGTAATGGGCATATCACCAATATTACTGCATAATATCATCATTCAGTTGTATCTCATAATTGATATTACATCAGTTACATTTAGTGTTAAGGCTTGCCACCACAGAGAACTTTCTCCTGCTCATATACAGTGTTTTGAAAGTCCAGATAAGCCAAGAATAGAAGCACGGCAGTAAAGTGTGAAAACATGTTATTGAATCATTGCAACTTTTTTGAAATGTTAGCCATGACCATGTAATAGAACTAACTGCTGCCATTATTACAGAATCACCAAACTTCCCCCACCACTCCTGCTGGCTCCCCCAAGTCCCCACCATTCTCCAACAGTGGGTCCATCAGCAGCAGCGTGCTCACCAGTCTCGCCTCAGGGACGCAGGGCTCCACTGGCTCCTCTCGGTCAGCTCCCCCCACGCCCTCACACACCGCTCAAGTGTCTACGTTAGACTCCCTCTCTTCCCTTCATGTTGATGGGATGCAGTCAAATGTTTCTTCTGGTAAGTGTTTTGTTTGTGCTAACAGGTTGAGGCTTAGATAGGGACAAAAAAGTAGTATTACAGGCAATGACATGTATTAAAGGCTAATAGGGTATCAGCCAGCCAGCTGTTCTCTGCTTCCCTCGCCTCTGACCACACTTCTTATTTCAGTGTTCTCAAGTGCCGACTCAAGTTGTTCAGCGGACAATTCTCCCGACGACAGCATTGCCTCGCACAGCCTCAGGAATGACTTGCTTGTAGCGGCCGACTCTGTCACCAATGCAATGTCTAGTTTGGTCCGAGAGCTTAATTCAGGTTTGTTTAACTTGTACCTCAGTGTTTCCTTTGGGTTTGCCATTTAGCTGCCAAAGTGTACCAGAAATTTTATAGCCACTTGAACCTGTACTCCTTCCTTGTCATAGAGGTTATCAGTATCCAATCCAAGGGAACTTCCAGCTCACTTACAATAGTTTTATAGACTTTCCATCAAGTGTTATGTGAAGACAATTGTGTTATAAGTGACAAAGTGTCAATCTTAAGTGATTATTATGCACATTGCTGCTTTATCATTATCATCAGCAAGATGTTACCACTTGCCTCATGGAAGAAAGGAAATTTAGGTATAATCAATGCTTTAATTGATGGAATGTAAGCATCAGTCCACATGCCAGCTATGCATCAGGTGTTCTCATCCTTGAAGTTCATAATGCCCAAGAACAGTATTTCTCCATAACAGTGTTGATGGAAGGTCTCCAAGGACTCTGATTATCCTGACCGTCAAGTTTTTTCACAGTCGAGGTGCATGCAAAACTGTCTCAAAGTTTTCTATCAAAATATGATATTGTAATATTCTCTCATTTGCATGCTCCAGTTTGATACATTCAAAGACTCGTACATATTGAACAAAGCAGAATTGCCATGACTAAACATTTACCTGTCAATGGTGAGTCAAAATTCTTCTGCAGTAGAGTTCAGTATGAGGAGCAAGACTGGGAAATGAATCTTGGAATGTAATTTTATTTATTTCATTATTAACATTGTCTTTATTTTCATAGTCATGCCTTTTTTTCTGAATCAAGCAGGGTTGGTGAGCTAGCCACATGTTAATGAGATTTAAGAAACCAATCACAGTTACAGTCAAAAGTAAAAACAATAATGATACGGGCTTCAGCACAACTGTATACAGTAGCTCCCAAACCTCTGTCTAAATAATGTGATGCACGAACGGACATTTGGTGCGTCTTGCATGAGGTGGCATACAAACGTTGATGGATGCCTGCAGTCACATGGCACCACTGATTTGCTAGTCAGCAATAGCACCAAGCATGCTTACCTACCTTACCAGAGGACAAGGGGTCAGGCAGCATGCCTCAGTGTTCATTATGCCATCCTTCACACTACACATTAAAGATGGTTTTATGAGCTACTGTATATACACACACACACACACACACACACACACACACACACACACACACATTGTGTGTTACCACAAAACATCTGTCGTGTGTTTGAGGGGTTACCTGTATCCCCTGTCTATTCAAGATGTTCCCGTTTCCTCCATTTCTTCTCATCTCCACTCCCCTCTCAAAGATTCTGTTTTTACATCACTCATCACTCATGTGTGTATTCCAATAGGCAGTGTGTCATCATGCAGCCCTACTTAAAACTCCACATCACAAAGACATGTCATTCTTTCAAGTGCCGTGTGGTTCCTGTGGTTCTCATTGCTCTCAAAATTCTGCCGTTTACATGATTCAAGTACTGTGTTTCTCCCAACCCTCCCTTAGCTTTCTCAAGGTCCCTGATCACCAAATCAGCTTGTTGCCTCCCATACAGAACTTGTATATGAATGGAAAGCACCAAATTATATTGAAAATAACAGTTTCATTTGAAATGCTGGAAGGCATGAAATGTAGGTGAGAATTTTACCAGAGATGCTAAAATATAAACAACTTGCAGATGTTGGGTTGCATTTGATATGCATGGTAGTTTGGAAGGGATGACACTGAAGTGCTGGACAAATGCTACCATTGCTTTAGTCCCTGAAGGAAAAGATGATAATTGTGGCAATGACAGTGGAATCATCTTGTTTAGTGTGTCACTCAGCCACAGCCTTGGGGCACCACAGCTGTCCATGTTGTGCTGAGCAAGACTGCTTCACCATCAATCAACTCTTGGAGGCACGGCTCCATGTATATTCTTGCCTCACATCTGGATGATTTCTTTTCTTTTCTTTTTTCATTAATTCATGCATCCATTCCCCTTGATGTGGGGGATGTGTACTGGTGATGGTCTGGGCACTCTGCCCTGAGGTATCTTTTGCCTTAGAAAGCATAAATGACATGTCAAGATACAAAGCCTTAAGCTACAGTTATGTATCCCATCTACTAGATGAGCAAGAGCTGTGTTATTAATGACTAGCACAAATTGTTTCCTTAGGATTAAATAGAGTAGCAATCGTATAATAATCATAAGTGATTATATTGCATTAGAATAGTGTAGCCCCCACAACAATAGTATCAGATGAATGGAACTATTAGACTGTCTCTGAAGCTAATAAGAGCTCATGATAAATTATCATGAGAACAAGTGACAAAAATAACATTTTACTCAACTGCATACAGGTAGTTGCCATTTTGATTACTGCATTAATACAGATTTTTTGCTACAACAAATTTATTGCATAGTTCATCTAATCATTGCTTTGTCTCGCATATACTTATTTATTACTGACCAAAAAAGATGAGGAAGAATGCAAATACATGAGCGTATGGGACTAGACTCTCTAGTATATTAAAAAAGGCAATATATGAAATTACAGAAAGTTCAGATGATGAGTCTCAGCTTGCCAGGCCCCTGCTGGAGCGAGGTAAGTTTTTTGCCTCACTCACATTTAACAGCAAAGACTTGTTTTGTCTATTAAATTATTTTCATTTATTTTCATTGCTTTCTTAATTTATTTTATAACTAGATAGTTTTTTACTTATTTGTTTTTCATTTTTATTTTATTTTATTTTTTAAGACATGTAAACAGGAGTGAGTCACATTTTAACAATGCTCATGCAGCTCTTCATGTTATTTTCTATACATATCATGAGGCAAAATGTCTCTGTGGAGTATCCATGATAAAGTATAGGTGTGCAAATCATTTTATACACAGTTTGTAGAGAAAATTACATGAATTGCTTTAAAGACAAATAAAATGCGGACCTCCAGTATCTATTGTCCATAAATTATTTGCCATTATTTCTTACTCAGTGTATAGCTAGTTATTGTTTTGTAGTAACCTGGCCTCAGAACAATACATTTTGTAAATTTGACATCATTTGTTTGAAGTTTTCAGATTTTGCACAGCTTTGTCCTTTTAAAGCTTTACAAATTGAATAGTATTTTTGACATTACAATCTTGTCTTCAACTTACAGTATTTTTGAAATGTATTTTGGTAAGCTCTGTTTCTTTATGTTGATAAGTTTCTTATTTCTTATAATTGGTTTGTGGAGCCTTCCCGACATAGCCACACACAGCTTTATGTCTCCACAGCAGCAGCGACTCGCAAGGCTTAGTGTCACAATCACATCTGAGCATGTTCACTAATTTGATTTTGGTTCATCATATTGCTCCTGAATGGTTCATGTTGGGAGGTACACAAATATGCTGAGCTGCAGCAGACCTACGTAAAACTTAAACTGATACTCAGCAAATGGGCTTAAGGAATAATATTGAAATGAAATGCTGGAAAAAACTCCATGCACCATGTAAACTTTTTTACACTTAGAATAATCCAGAGACAGCAAACGAGAAACAAAATTTACCCAGTGAAGCTCCTGATGATTATAGTTTACTGTGTAAGAGGACCATAGGAAGTGTGACTTTTACAAGCTCTCAGGTGACAGCAAGTCACATTGCTGACAAAACTTTGCTTATACCATTTGGTTATCTCTTGGGGCTGGTAAGCACTTACCGATTTATCACACCACATTACTCCCCCACAACTCTTCTCCAATCCCATTTTTGTCATGGAGGGACTTCATAGGACAAAAACTGCATAGTTTGCTCCTCAACCTCAGGCTTCTGTCCCTTGTCCAACAAATTTTACTTGGACTTTTCTTTCTACTCATTTCCTCTCCCCTCCATCTATCTTTCCCTCTGCCTCCCCATTCTCCTGTTCTTTTCCTGCGGTGTGAATGCCGTGCCTACAAGACACAAGGCCAGCCATGAGATGGTCACAAACACCCTGGCAGTCCCATGGATGAAGGTACTCTACTTCCCATTGCCCATACTCCTCATGGGGATTTTTGATGAGCAGGGTGATAACATCTCCATTCTCTCAATGACTCACCTTGTAAGAGCTTTGGGGACAGCCTCTTCAACAAACCAATCCTGGGGTTTTTAAGTTTTCCTGTCCTGACTCCATCTACCTACCTCAGCTACAAACTGCACCTTACCTGCCCACCTATCTACACCCTCTTCATTTCCAACTTTCTTATTGCCTACCTCTGTCTGCATGCACTTTCTGTACCCCCTCATCTCTCTTATCAGACCCTTCCCACTTTCTCCTCTTGTAGCCACCCTTGATCCCTATACGTACTTCTCCAAGATCTTTAACTTTCCATTAGTCCTCAAGTTTAGCATCTCCTTGTCCTCGTTCATCCATTACTGTTCACCCCACTTTTTTGCTTTCTCTCTTTGGCTCTCAATAGTGGAATAAGTACTTTACTCTCCCTGTAATCACTCCTGACTCAAACAAGACATTCCTCTTCCATAAATACACAGTGCCACATGACCTCAGGTGTCTGGCACATTGTATTTTTCATTGACTCATTCACTTGCATCACACTGTGTGCAGTTAGCTGTCTTGCATATATCCTCTAAGTCATTTACTGTTCATATTCAGATAAATAACTTCTGGATGACCGCTTACATCTGTAGTGAGTGTTTGTATCCATCAAGTAAAACCTTCATTTTGCTTGCTTCATTTTGATAGTTTGTTGAAAACATTTGTATGACATATTGTTTACTTTATTATTTGCAGACTTGATGAGGCAAGAGAGTAAGTGGAAAGCTTGCAATGTTAGGAAGAAGACATTTGTTTGTACTTAGTTTTGTTGGTAATTTTACAAAAAGTTTCAACTGCGTGCTGCCAGGGGTCTGGACTTTTATCAGGAGTCGAGGAGTCTGCTACTTTTGGCTGGAGTCAGAGTCACTAAAAATATCTCCAATTCCAACTCTTTTACATGATTAATTCTTGTGCAAAGTACGTGGGTGCACTGCTAGACCAGTGTTGCCACTTCATGGCAAAGTCCAGCAAATTTGTGGGAGAAATGAGCTTTTGTGGGAGGTCTTGTGGGAGGACATTTCAAACAAGCAATATGTAGGCAGCTTTAGTGGGAATATTGATTTAACGTGGATTTTATTTATGTGGACACAATATGTTTTGGAGGGGGGGCATCAGAGTCAGAGTTGCAACCATAAAATTTCATGATCAAGTTGGAATTTTTCAAATCTGAATCCACACCCATGCCTGCTGCATCTGAATACATGTGTGGGCATTAATTAAATACACCAGTTAAAAAAAAATAGCTTTTAAACTAGTCCAGGTTTTTTTTTTTTTATTAATGGTCATCAATTATTTTTCTGTTCAGGTGAAAACTGAGATAAGAAAACAGCATTAAGATGAAACTGTTAGCAGGGACAGTGCACATTTCTCATAATAGGCATTGTTTTGGGCCAGTGATGGGCATCATGATAGTTACAAATAAAATTGACTTCTCAGTGCCCAGCCGTCAGACCTGAGAGAAGTAAAAGTGAAAATGCTGGCAGTGCAATGATGTGAAGAAACTAAACACACTCATATGTTGTCAAGTTGTCTTCAGGTGGTTACAATCTCTTCACTTTACAGTTGTAAATTTATGGGAGTAAAAATGGTTATTGAGATCAAAATCTGCAATTGATTTTCAATATTTTTGTCATCAGAGTGATTGTATTTTAATTCATCATAATCATTGTGTATTTATACGGAAGGCCCTTATTGTTATGGTAGACCATTTGAGACATTCTTATCTAGACAAGGGAGTCAGTAAATTGTGCAAAGTTGTGCAAGGGTGTCAACAAACCCTCAGCCAGAATGAGTGAGATGTTCCATTTGTGTCCAAGGCAACACTTGCTCCAGGGAATGGCAGCACTGGTGTCTGTCCTGCGTGTGCTTGCCTGGCTTTGTACTGAGAGCCTGCTTCTTGTTCGTGCTTGATTTGTCTGTTGCTTTCATGCTCATGAAGCTTCTGAGAAAAATTTGCCCATGAAACTCAAATAAATTTTGCTCTAGAAATCTACAGGCATATGTATATCAGTGCTGAATTATTGCTTTTTCACCTCATTAAAATTTGATAAAATGAATTAATACTTTAATAGAAATTATGAAGAGCTATGGAGCTGCAGTCAGATGATTCTACTGCAATGGATTAGTATATGTATCTTAAACCCATGAAGTTGAAGTTTTGAGTCTAATACAATCCTTGAAACTAGTTTTGAATCCATTTGCATTGATTTTTGTTATAATTTTTTTTGGAAAATCTAAATTCCAAACACCGGTCAGTTGTGGTAATTGTTTGACCCTTCTCCTCCCTGCCATTGTGAGGGGCACTGTGTAATTGATGACAATTGACTCTTCATGAGTATTATGTGTTGTAGCCGTTAGCAAATTCCATAGATGAACAATATCTCATGGAAAGCAGATCTCATCTCTGGAAGGTACTCTGACCCATCTGGCTGGTGCAGCAGTCTTATGGGGGGCTCTCAGGAATCTAAACTGAAACACACAAGTTTAAGAAGATATTTGTAAAACTTGCCTTTGGCACTCCACTCTAAATTCCATAAACTTATAATCCAAATATTCTTATACATAATAAGTAATAATGTAAACTGAGCTTAAACCAAAAATATTTCAGCATTAAACTGATAGAAATCAATAATATACTTGGGATAATTTGAACTTGTATTTACTTCTGCATTTGGAGTTTTGAATAAATAACAAAATTATTTACAGACTATGACTTCAAGGGTCTATATGAGAGCCCCTCCTGGCGTAGCATGAACGAGGCGCCGTACAGTGAGGCTGAGGCGCACCCACACAGCCGCAAGCCTAGTAGAGACTTGTCTCAGGTGAGATAAAGTGAAGCCTGGACAGCCGTGACCCATCACTTCTTCACATCTGCTGATACATTTCTTTCCTAGAATGTTTTCCCTTAATGATTGTCCAAACTGATACCGTCACTTATGAATATACATACAAGGAATTCTTTTCCTCAACTGTGGCATGTTATTAATGTTTATCTTGCATGACTTTAGGCTGGCTGGGCTCATCAAAATGTTTCCTCAGCTTCACTTACTTCATTCCAATTTTCCTCCTTAAAAGCTGTATTGTATTAGGAAGTCTTGCATCCTTCCTACTTTCCCATTCTGAAAAACTGATGACTGGTGTCTGTGAATGTGGAGTGCTTCATGTTTTGCTCCTGAATACAAGCAGAAACTATGATAAGCACCCTCTGTATGAGTTGACAATTCTTAAAGTAAATGAAGCTGAGGAAAGCTTGTGTCACATAGGTGGCTGCTTGTTAACATCAGGACTTACAGGTTATGCTTTGCTGTATACTGGCCCATTGCCATGGTGGCGTGCTGCCCCTTAGGTTAATTAACTGCCCCAAAGTAAAAAGGCTGTGCTATAGCTGAATGAATGGTTCATAGTTGTTATCCTGCTGCCAAAAATCTATAAATTGTCCAATCAAATAATAGACCTGACGTCATACCTGGATGTATGTAATGGATACATAAATGCCTAGCAACAAAAGTAAGTACATAGATTCTGTGTAGCAGGTCTTCAAGATGACGGGAGACAAACTTTAAAGTCGTTAAGAACAGTAACTATGAAAATGGCAGGCTGCGTAACTGTGCCGTGTTGAAAGTTTAAGGCACTGTTGTGAGCATCACACAGCATCACCATCACTCCTGGCATCCTTGACATTGCTCCTCTCTAGTCTCCGTGAAAGGTTTAGGCCAACATATTATTTGTGTTCTCATGTCTTCGTACCATTACTTAAGGGTATTTGTCTTCACATAATACAGCAGCAAGTAACGAGACACATTTATGTTTCAGGTTGAGAATCAAGCTTAAGTATGTGCAGCACCTACGATTCTACAAGATTTTCCCTCAGCCTCCTCTTGAGATATTTTTTACATCCCTCAGGTTGGACTGAAGAGCAGCAACAAGTGGCACTCAAATGAGAATCATGACGACTTGGGCTCAAGGAAGGAAGGAGACACACCTGACTGGGAGGAGGCAGGTATGGGGTGGGTCAACCGGTAGACACTAACACCAGCCAGCATGAACACCGTAACCTAACAATCTACCATCGTATCGGCGAATAGTGACTCTGTACCATTAACCTTATTAGACATCACCAAGTAGAACAGTGGTGAGGTTGAACTACATATCCATGATCATTTTTATTGAGTGCATTTTATATAGCATGTGTTTCACCACAAATCTCATAACTAGGAATCGTGAGTTGGGTGCACTTTGTATCTTGTTCCTCAAATACAACATGACAATGCCAGGTTTATATTGTTAGTCATTTTGATTCCAAACTAAATCAAATTTCACACTTCTCATTTATGCTGTTTCTGTTAAGGTATGGTTTTAAATTGTTCAGCTGAGAAATATTCAAAATTACACCATCAGAAAGCAAATTTTGGCATCTTTGTTCTCTGAATTATAAAGCAAACGTGAGGAAGTTACTAGTGATTGTTACACCCAGTTCAGAATTGTTTTTGTACCCGCCTCGTACATTCCAACCCTCTTGTGTAAATTAAGCTTATATTGGATTGTCACATGAAGCAACAACTTATTAATTTTATCAGTAATATATGTATACAGTATGTTTATATTGCTAAGTTAAAGTTATGTATATATTCTACTTTATTCCGCTGTTAACTACTTTTGTAAATGGCTAATTTATAGGCAATATGAAGCAAAGGTTATAATGATGAGAGACAGCAGACAAACTGTTTACTTTTATAATATTACTAACTTGATTTCTTCAAGTGTTGTTTTTTAATGAGTAATTTATAATTCTGAGTGGCCAAAGAATACATAAATCATGGCTCTGAGGACCAAGAGTGTGGGCCAGAGGCTTTACCCTAAGGTACTGTAGGTAGGTAGAGGATCACATATCATTGAAAGTGTCTGTGGTGGTTTATACTTATCATTTGTTTGTAGGACAATCAAAAGTAAGTTTAATAATTATGCAGGAGCAAAGCTTTGCACTGTTATCTCTTGATTAATGTGCCTCGTGCTTGTCCCCGCGTTGACTTCTCCTTTGTGATCTCGGTGTAGCAATGCACTATTCTTTCCTGTCACATGTGAGCTGTAAAATTGTCCTCTTCTCAGATGCACCACAAGTAGCTAATTGGAATTCGGAGATTGGTAAATTTCTTGATGTAGAATCATAGTTATGGTTTGGGCCACCTGATTGTTCTGCTTCACCTCATTTAGAACATTTGATCTCACAGACATTCCTAGACTTATAAGTACGCATCTTAGTGTTTCATCTTCCTAATTGTACGGTCTTGATGTCTTACTCAGTCATGTGTGAAAGCTAATGGCATCAAAAATTATGTTACTTCAGTACTCTTAAATGGTGTTTAATATTAGTTTTTGTTCAGCACTTCCATCACTTTACTGTTGTGAAGCCATTCATTAAGAGATGAGGTCAACGGTGTACTAAGAGTTGGCTGTGATTCAGGATCATTAAGCAAGAACCCTCGTTGCAGGATAATCTGTTTAACATAAGAAAGGCAAAACAAATCAAAACCTGTACATCTTCATTCCTTAGTAAATTTCATGCATTTAAAGGATACTGAGCTTAATGTAGTCAAAAGCTGGTGAACAATTGAAAAAAATATATGCTGGACATATAAAAGGAGCAAATTACTACTGAAATATTTGGAACCTTTAAATCAGTAATTTAATGTTGGATGAAGTTCTTTATGTACTTGCAGAACTTCTTTGCAAAATATACAAGTAACCTCTCACATCTCTTGCCATATATGCAAACCATGATATGGAAACTTTGACTGTTTCTTTCAAAGCCTTTCCCAACTTGACATTAATAGACCAAGCTGTATAATCAAGTCAAAAGGTATTGACCCAACTCCAATTAATAGCCAAGAATGGTGAGTTAAGTCTTGAATGGAGCCACTGGCACTCACCTCTGCTGCTTCCCATAAGTGGAAAGCATTCTCAGAACATAGGTTTCAAAGTAAAGGTAAAAGATGTGTTATTTCAGCCATGACCAATCCTCATGTATTTGGGAATGAGTACTTTACAAATGGGCCTTTTTTTCCATATTCAGTTTTCTTCCAAGACTAGGAATAGATTTTTCATCATCTATGAGTAATGGGTTAACATGTAAGGTATTGTCTAAGATTATTCATTAATAAACTGACATTTCACTTCCTATATTTTAAGGGTATGACAGCTGCTTTGACGGCTGATATTTAAGTTCTAGTCATTCAAGGGTATCATTTGGCACTAGACATGAGCTGTGATGTTTACTATTATGTTAAATGATAGTTACAGTGTGGTCAAGGTAACAAATAAAGGGAAATTTATCACAAGTAGTTTTATTAATGATGGAGATGCTTGGAAGATGATTGAGAGCACCTTACTAACCTGCATGTGGGGAGTATTGGTCAGAAAATATATCCCAAATTATTTTTTCGGCATTAGATTATAAAAAAAGTTATATATACTAAAATACATTGTCAAAATCTCTGAAATGCCAAAGTTGATCTTTCTTCAAAATCCAGTAAGATAATAATACAAGATATAGCTTCTAATTTACAGGTCAAGACAGAGAATTGGCTCTCCAACTGGCTTTGCCTAAAATATTAATCACTAGGACTGCATGACACACTATGATGTCCCAACCCGAGAACAGTGGTAAGTAGTGATCATTATTGTCAGCTCTTCAACTCTGGCCTGAATTCTTACCTTCAACAGTTCCCTAGATGAGGCAGTGTTAAGTAGCTGCCTCCAGTTTTGCCAAGCAGTAGAGAGTAGTTTTGTAAAGTTGCCTCTTCATTACTCTTTGTGCATAAAAGCAGGCAAACTGAGCACCCTTCTGTGCTATGCTGTTTTTCAATAATAACCTTTCAACAAAGTTTTGGATAAGGATGATAATTTGACAGTGTGTTTCAGACCTTGCCCTTTTTTTGTCACTATGATCTGTTGACAAAATGTGGATAATTAAGGCACTGATGAGACATGTATTGATAAAACCTGGCAAATGAAGTGCTTCCTGTTGCAAGGCTAGCAAACGCTGCTAAAGAGAGACACTGTGCACCTGTGCTGGGAAACCAACATATTATATATTGCCTTTGGCATTAATGACCAAGCTTTCTAGTGTAAACATAGCAGCGGAGGTGTTGGGTCTCTAGGCAGGCAGGCTGGCAGGAGAGCTAAATCAAGGTTCTCTTAACTCGGTAGCAGCGACGGGCCAAATTTGTGGCTTCACCATGTAGCAGCGACGGGCCAAATTTGTGCCATGATATAAACCCCCCAAAATAGATGATACATAATCTGATCACAAATGCTTGGGTATATATTATGAAATGGTTTGTGTGAGGGGTGATTTTTTCTCATTTTTCTCGCTTGGGGGGAGCATTAAGAAACATGATCCCCGCTGCTGCCGGGTTAACTGTTCTGGTGATGGAAATGGAAAATAATGAAATTAAAAGATTAAACAGATGTGGCAGGCTGCTGGGTTTTGTGCTGCCACAAGTGAATGATATCATGGTGGGCAACAGTGCATGCACACAATGCCTTCTCAGCAAGGATTTCTAGCCTCACAACAGGAACCACTTCATTTGCCAGGTTTAATCATTGCACGTTTCTTATAAGTGCCTTAATTATCCACATCTTGTTCATAAATCATAGTGACAAAAATAGGGCAAAATCTGAAATATGCTTTGTCAAATTACTATTCTTATGACTTAACTAACCAATCCAAAGGGATCATATTTTGATTTTGGGTTGGGAAAATTTATGGTATGAGCGATTGATTGTTCATTAGTCAATCATATATATAGCAGTAGTTACCTCTATTATCAAAAAATCTGAGAGCCAACAAGCAAATATAATTAGCTTTTCATGGAGTCTAGTGTGTGTAGTAGTTTGCCTGATACAAGATACCAAGGATAGGCAACTTTACAGAACAACTCACTAACTCTCATCCAAATATTAAGAAAAAATAGGAATTATGGAAAGAAATCTTGTCATAAATTATTATCAAAGGGATGAAATACTCCAAATGGTCGCTTTATCATTTTTATTAAATTACTATGTAACATCATACTGAAAAATTATACTGCTGGTGTACAGAAATTCTACAATCTTATGAAGACTAACATCACCTTAAGAAATATTTCAAAAGGTACAGTACTTTGTAACCAGCATATTCCCGTCCAGTAGACAGTTCTGTCTACAACCCCCTTCCCTGCCTGCCTCCCTCTTTCCCACGGTCCCTCCCTCACACGGTCAATCTTAATGTTCAGAAATGGACATGAAGCTACAAATAGTGATGGGCATGAATAGATTCGGATGAATATTGTGCCATAAGTCTTGATATTAGTTTAGATTGACTGTGGAGGGCAAGACATAAAAGAACTGAAGCATCTCTTTTTGTTTGAATTCATGGTTATTTAAAAAAACTGTACAAATATCATATGTCTTGACTAAATCCAAAGGGCATGATTTTCTTCCTTGGTCAGGTCATGTATATATTTTGTCTGTGTCTTACAGAATGTTACTCCTTGCTTTTTAAAGTAAGTTGAGTACACTGATGTGACTGATTTGTGAGTGAACTGGCCAAGAAAAATGGTACTACCTCTACATACTAATTATGTTGGAAATGAATGTCGAACACCAATTCTTAAGTCTAGTCTAGATGATCTCTTTCCAATCCCAGCATCTGCAAAACAGCTGCCAGTGTCAGTTTTCATGAGTTATTTTGTCTTCCTCTGGAATGCTACTGATGAACCTGGGCCATGGCTGGGGCAGGGGAGTGGGCTGGACTTGCACCTTGCGTTAGCTGATGCAGGGCATGTTGGCGTGCCCTCATCTCTGCTGCCTTCAGCTGCTCCAAGTGGAACTGCTGGCGCTCCTGCAGCAGCTGCTGGCGCTGCAGCTCAAGACTTTCTCTTTCCCGATCCATGATGGTTTCCAACTCTTCAAAGTGTCGCAATTTTATTTCCAGCTTCTTCATTTGAGTTTCTACAAGTAGTGCTACAAGAGATTTAATTTTCCTCTCCTCTACAGCAGCAAGGTGTTTGGCCTTAACTGCAGCCGAGCCAAGAGCAGCACTGGCTGCCTGTTGAACAGATGCATCTTTACGTAGCCTCTCACGCTCGGCGTCCAACTTTTTCTCTTCTGGACTGATTTCTTCTTTTTTCTCTTCTTTTGTTTCTTCTTTTTCCTCTTTCTTTTCTTCTTCCTCATCCTCTTTCTCTTTCTCCTTCTCCTTCTTCTCCTCTTTTTCTTTCTCTTTCTCTTCCTTCTTCTCCTTCTCTTTCTCTTTCTTTTCTTCTGTAGAAGTAGTTTTCTTTTCTTCAGGTTTGTCAACCTCCATGGCTTCCTCTTTCTTTTCTTTCTCAGGTTCACCTTCCTTTTTCTCTTCTTCCTTCTTTTCTCCATCCTTTTTGGCAGCCTCTTCTTTCTTCTCCTTATCAGTTTCTGTCTCGCCCTCTTTCTTCTCTTCACCTTCTGGTTCTGTTCCAGCAATACCTGACTTGCCTAACCCAGCAGTTGGATCCACTTTCCCTTCATTTGATGCAGCATGGTCAGCAACATTCTTTATGTGAGAATCAAGCAGAGCAGATGGAACTTCATCCTTGATGCGGCAAAATTCGTCCATAGCAGCCTTTGCAGCAGAGGCAGCTATGCGAGGATCAACCACAGATGCCAGGAATGCTACGGTGGACATAATTGGATTGCCAGACTTGCTGAACGGAATAGGTTGGTACGCCAGTGGTCCAAGAGCTGCTCCAGAGGCCCCGGAACCTACCTCGGAGTCTTCTAAGTAGGGATCCTCAATGGGGAGGCGGAGGAACTGAAGGATGCACTCATCTTGTGTTCTGGTGCCCACATGCTCACACACCTTATTCCAGTCATCTTTGTACATCTGAAAGCAGAGGCATCATTATTATCTTAACAACTATTAACTACCCATTTCACTTCCCATACCTAACAGGATTGAGGGACTCTGCACTCAGTAAAATGGACAACCCTACCATTTAGAAATCAAAAGAGAGACAATCAATGGGGGCATACACTGAGGGTAGCGTTCTCTCTCTTCTCTTCTCTTCTCTTCTCTTCTCTTCTCTTCTCTTCTCTTCTCTCTCTCTCTCTCTCTCTCTCTCTCTCTCTCTCTCTCTCTCTATATATATATATATATATATATATAATGTAAAAAAAAATTCAAAAAAATCACCAACCCTGCTGCCAATGAAATGCCTTTCCCTGAGAAGTGATAGAAATCCTTACCTCTAGCGCTTCCAGCAACAGCAATGTCTCCTGCTCCGTCCATTCCCTTGCTTGGCTCGCAGCAGACTTGTTCTTGAGGGCTCCTGTCTTTTTGGAATACTGATCAAGCTTCAGTCCAAAATCTGTTCCAATGCTGAACTCTGGCTTTTTATCTGTTGGTTTCTTGTCGAAATCCATTATGTGTTTGGCGGCAGAAGGTTGATTGACCTGTGGAGAAAATATAACTAAATCAACACTATTCATTAAACAATCTAAAGACATTGGGCAAATGGAAGATGGTGATTTTGAGTTAAATACTAATGTGGTCCTCAAGGGGTCCTGCATCCAAATCCTGTGACAGTTAATTGTAGTCAACTGTCATCAATGTAATGGTGGACATCACCAAGATGCTACAGCTACAGATAAGCAGCACCACGGGTCGCCCAGTGTTCCTAAAACTCAGGCAATTTGATGCTTAAGAAATGGAATCGTGACAAAAATCTTCAGCCTACATTCTTACAAAGAGGTGAGTTAATATAGCTGCAGGTGGCTGGCTGCAAATATGGCATTAATCTTTCAATACAAACCTTGGGGGGATTAATGGACTGAAGACCAGCAGGCGTGTCAGCCAAGACGTGGAAGTGAGAGGTAGGTGGTGGGCCCATTGGGGTTGGTCTGGCATCTGCATCAACCTGTCACACAAGGTAGATAACATTAAATAAAATTTGTAAGCTGCAACACATGATTATTAATGATGTAATGTTTGACACCACCTAAGTTGTAATAACAAGCAGGAGGATGAACAATATTACTCCAGACATTTGTTCCTTATGTCTTTCTTACAGCTAAAACTCACCTGATAATTGATCAGCCCCCACTGCTCCAGGAAGGCGTGCACCCGCATCACGGCACACACGTCACCAGCAAGGTTGCGGCGGCAAGCAGTGGAGGTCAGGTATTCCGTGGGATTTAATCTGACGGAGACAGAAATTGTTATACATTAACAATAAATAATACTTACAATTTATGGGTTCCTTTTTTTAACCCTCCGATGCAGAAATTTGGATTGTTTCTACTCGCCTATTCTAAGTATGAAACTATCATTATGAAATTAAAAATTAACATTTGTGTAGAACTCTATCCATGACAATAAGCATAAGCTGCCTTTCCAACAAGAAGGCCAGAGCATGAAAGCAAGTATGGAGTCTCTCTAACAAGTAGGGAGACCTGAAAAAGTCAACTAACCTGTAGGTGTCAATCATGAAGTTTCTGTATGCAAGATATATTTCAGGAGTTTTAGATTTGTTCTTGCCATTGAAAAATTCTGGCAGACCTCTCTTCTCAATGGCATGGATCGCATTGTAGTCAAACCAAGCAGCATAGCTCGGCACAATGATGTGATGTGTCTGGTCGGTGGCTGTGTCCTCACTCTCGGGCACCGGCTGGAACACAATCAAAGGTTAAGGAGAGGAAACTATATTAGGTTATGTGGTAGTATTTCCCCATTTACAGCTTCTCTGGGTGTATTCTAGACACAACAAAATCTACAATTACAAATATGAACAAGAGAATGAATGGGTGTACCTGAGAGGAAATAAGTTTATAATCTCTTGGTGCATGTTACAAGGGTGAAACTGAGAAAATGAGATGGAATGTTAAAATTTTGTGACAGAATAATGGCAAAAAAAATAAAAATGCTGGGAAATGGAAGGACTACACTGTTTTCAAGGATCTGGATATAAAAAGTTTATGTGAGTGGTGTTATGGGATACATTGTAGGTACACAGATATGAGTTTTCACTCCTTGTCTAAACTGTATCAGTAACCATGTATCAAATCAGGACTGCACAAGTATTAGGTCTGGGAAATAATGGTGGCTGACAATGATAATGTCAAAACACCAGTAAAGATTTTTCCAAAACTATCTGTAATGACCAACTTGCTGTCCTTGACTAGGGAGATTAACAAAGAACACACAAAAGCAATGCACCAATACAAGATGATAAAATGATGACTGATGGAATGTCTAAATGTCTCCACCCAACACACTTTATAAGAAAAGTTGACCCTTCACAGTAAAGTCAGATCACTACACTTACTGGGCCTTCTGTCTTCTCTGTCTTCTCTGTGGTCTCTTCATCAAGGTCCATGTAGTTGCCACCTTTGCTTGGCTGGATTTTGGAGCCTGTGGTGACCTCCGTGACGGCAGGCTCAGGGGCAGGGTCTTCCATGTCCCGGGTGAGATCTTCTTCCTCTTCCTCGACCTTTATTTTCTTCACAGGCTTCCCAGGATTAGTGGTGTTGCGGGAACTGCAACATCCAGAGAAATGTACGTGTTGATTCATAGGAGAATGAATTTTCTCTATTCAAGGTGTCTATTTGTGATATGAGTGCCTCTAAGAGAAAGTAATAATAAATAAAAAGAAAAATATTTCACTACAGGGTCAGTGCGGTATCTAGAAATTGATTTAAGGGGGTCAACAGCTGTTATTCAGTGTACTTTGGACAATGCTATACAATTAAGGATCAATTAAATTTTTTATCATAATTCATCTTAGACCAAGTACTACTTCAGGGAGGAAT
This sequence comes from Eriocheir sinensis, assembly GCF_024679095.1. Taxonomy (NCBI): domain Eukaryota; kingdom Metazoa; phylum Arthropoda; class Malacostraca; order Decapoda; family Varunidae; genus Eriocheir; species Eriocheir sinensis. The sequence continues at coordinate 10,607,011 of NC_066563.1, forward strand.
TCATACATATACAGCCTTGTACAAGGTTAACTACAACCATCAACACTTCTCCACTTACCTAAGTAGAGAGGAGTATACAACACTAAGAGTCAAGAAAGGAAATATTAACTGATGAATTGAATATACACTTCTCATTACACAACACTCAAATCCTGTTGTCCCACACCCTGCTCTTGGTTTTAACTAAAAAAGCTTTTTTTTTTTCATAACCCTACAATTTCCTACAACCAATACAACTCTACTAATCAGTCAATGTAAACATGCATAAATAATGAAACATGGTGATCTAAAATTCCCAGGTCTCAGATATGAAATAGTGATCCCACTCTGTATAAACAGACTCCAACATAGCAATAACCACTCACCCTTTTCTCTTGGTGCGTGGCGAGGGGGGTGACCGCGGCCTCTTTTTGGCTTTCTTTTTCTTGTCAGGATCGCTGAGGCCCATGGTGTCATCCACGCTGAGGCAGCCACGATGCTTCTTCTTGGTGCCAGAGTCATCCACCTCATAGTCCTCCTCATTCATCCACTCATTGTAAGATTCAAGGTCTTGCAGCCAGTTTGCACATACCTAAAACAAAAGTTGGGTGTTTCAAGCTGCTGAGTCAATGCTAACTACCTACATAAATCGGACCCCAATAGATTCTATAGAGATATGTTTCAGAAGACAAATTCTCTCTTTAGTCCTGTTCTATCAGATATATTCTTTCTCCCTCTCCTTCTCTTCTCCTTACTGTACACTAACCTTCCACTGGCCATCGAAAAAGAAGGGAGACTCTGGAGGGTCATAGTCCAGTTCCACCCCTGCAGCCCAGGAGTCATAAGAGTCTGGCATGTAATAAAAGTGAAACAGAGTCTGGCGGTCACGACGCATCGCGGCGCGTGCAAACTCATCATCCAGGGGATCCTGTTCGTCATATACAATGTGTGTTGCTTCCTCCTCCTCATCTGCAATGATTTAGATAACATTTGTATCATAACTGATTTATAGGTGGGAAAATTGTCATAATCTTTACATCAGTATTATTTCAGCAGAACATCAATTGAGAAAAATTAAGTTGTATAATTCAAACAGCAAAGAAGAATTACTAATGTACACAAAAAATCCTGTCAAGTTCTAAACAAATGTATATGGCCACCTACCCACAATCTTTCCATCATGCCGTTTGACTATGTCCTTGAGCTCATTTCTCAGCTCCTTGTCCACCTCATTCTGGATGTAAACTGATGGCTTGGTCCAACACTTGCTGGATAACAGACTTTTCTCTATCTCACGAAACAGTTCAATGTTGGCATCCTTGCGTGAAGGAGACTAAAATAAGAGAGAAATGATGGGTGTAAATAATATAAAGGTAAAAAACTTCAACAAATTACAACAGACGAAAGTGAAACCATAATATGAAGCATGAAAACCTGAGTATGGCAAAGAGCAAGAATGAGTTTTGAAGGTAATTTATCACTAGAGAGGAAGATCAAGATAATAGGAAACAATATTTCAAGTGATTCATATAAGACTGGCATATAACAGTAGTATGGTCACCTAATCTGAAGAAATACAGACATTTGCTGTAAGAAAAATTAAGATTAGGCAGCAGAAAGATGCCACCAGACTTGAGGCAGTTGATGTATTAAGAAAAGTATGACTAGAACTCTCAAAACTGCTTAATGGAAAAGTTTGAAAGCATGGAAGGTGAGTGGAAACATCCCAAAAATAGAGCCAAACTACAACTTTTTCAACTTTTATACTATCAATGTTCTTATTGAATCAGTTATACTCCCTAACACTAGTCACATAAATATAATCAAATTCCAACTTTGAACTTACCTGAAAATCAAACCTGCGCCATCCCTGATCACTCTTGAATTTGTACACAGTGCTCAGGATATGACACAGACCCCCTCCAGGCTTGAAGTCTAAGAAACATTTCATCTGTAACAAAATAGATATTCAAACACATTATTATTAGATGTCAAAAAGTTAATGAATCTATCTGCAAAAAAACAATCAAATGCTTTCAGATTTCTAGCAACTATTGTTTAATCTTATTACTGTATCAGAAGAATAGCACTAATTCCACATAAAAGGGTTAAAATACAAAAAAAAAAGTAATCTAATGCAAACAAAATCCCTTGAGCAATATCAACGGCATTACTGTTTATCATAAGCCACTACTCACAGGCAGCTTGGTCATAGGTGGTCTAGGAGCCTTGGGTCCAAAGTTGTCCTCCATAAACTGCAGCAGCATGACCACCAGCTGTGCCAGGTTCTTGTTGGTGGGTGGGTCGGCCTGGACATGCTGCAAAGAATAAGATGCTTTGAAGTAAACCCAAAACTCGAAACTACAACTATTAGTTCAGCTTCCAAATTCAAGAATAAAAATTACAACCTCTCATCATTTGGTAGGGTGAGGATGCTATAAAATATCCCAGCCCTTACAACACTGCCACACAACCCAAGACGCATCAAATAAAGATGAATAAACTCCTACCCTTGAGTGAGTTGGGTGTCATTCTAGAGTTTTGCCATAACAAAGTAATTTCTCTAGTTCATATATTTCACGCCCTGGAGACCCACACAAACACGCCCCCGCCAAGTCCTCACAGCACAGCCAATAAAGACAAACAAACCCCTACCCTTGAGTGAGATGGGTGTCATTCAAGAGTTTTGCCATGACATAGTAATTTCTCTAGTTCATATATTTCACGCCCTGGAGACCCACACAATCACGCCCCCGCCAAGTCCTCACAGCACAGCGAATAAAGACAAACAAACTCCTACCCTTGAGTGAGTTGGGTGTCATTCTAGAGTTTTGCCATGACATAGTAATTTCTCTAGTTCATATATTTCACGCCCTGGAGACCCACACAAACACGCCCCCGCCAAGTCCTCACAGCACAGCTAATAAAGACAAACAAACTCCTACCCTTGAGTGAGTTGGGTGTCATTCTAGAGTTTTGCCATGACATAGTAATTTCTCTAGTTCATATATATATTCCACGCCCTGGAGACCCACACAATCACACCCCCGCCAAGCCCTCACAGCACAGTGAATAAAGACAAACAAACTCCTACCCTTGAGTGAGCTGGGTGTCATTCTAGAGTTTTGCCATGACAGTAATTTCTCTAGTTCATATATATATTCCACGCCCTGGAGACCCACACAATCACGCCCCCGCCAAGCCCTCACAGCACAGCTAATAAAGACAAACAAACTCCTACCCTTGAGTGAGTTGGGTGTCATTCTAGAGTTTTGCCATGACAGTAATTTCTCTAGTTCATATATATATTCCACGCCCTGGAGACCCACACAAACATGCCCCCGCCAAACCCTCACAGCACAGCGAATATAGACAAACAAACCCCTACCCTTGAGTGAGTTGGGTGTCATTCTAGAGTTTTGCCATGACAAAGTAATTTCTCTAGTTCATATATATATTCCACGCCCTAGAGACCCACACAAACATGCCCCCGCCAAGCCCTCACAGCACAGCGAATAAAGACAAACAAACCCCAACCCTTGAGTGAGTTGGGTGTCATTCTAGAGTTTTGCCATGACAAAGTAGTTTCTCTAGTTCATATATTTCACGCCCTGGAGACCCACACAATCACGCCCCCGCCAAGCCCTCACAGCACAGCGAATAAAGACAAACAAACCCCTACCCTTGAGTGAGTTGGGTGTCATTCTAGAGTTTTGCCATAACATAGTAATTTTTCTAGTTCCAATATTTAACGCCCGGGAGACCTGCAGGGCCCAAGCCCTCCTCCACACACAGCGCTCGAGAACCACAGCAGAGCAAATAAAGACGAATAAACTTGAGGTTCCAATATTTAACGCCCGGGAGACCTACACAAACACGGCCCCACCAAGCCCTCACAGCACAGCGCCTCGAGAACCACGGCAGAGCAAATAAAGACGAATAAACTTGAGAGTCGGGTGTCATTCTAGAGTTTTTTCCATAACATGTAATTTCTCTGGTTCCCATATTTAACGCCCCGGAGACCCACACAAACAAGCCCCCACAAAGCCCTTACCACAAGAACCACGGAACAGTAAATAAAAGGAGAAAAACACCAAAAAAATAGTTTGAACTCCGCAAGGCAGGGGACGCGGCGGCCGGCGAGGAGATCCGCCATCACTTAACCCGCCATTTTATCGTCTTTACGGCCACCCAGCGTCCTTTACCTTCTTGGCGTTCTTCGTGAGCCATGTCCGGACGTTTTCGAACTGCGAGACGGTCTCCGCGGACTCGTAATACTTGACGTTTGGGCCGCCGTCCTTGCGCGGGTTGATCGCCATGGCGGCACAACAACAACAAAGATGGCGGCCGCGTCCCTTCCAAAGTTGCCAGATTGTCGTGCTGAGCCTCTATTTTTGCCTATTTCCGGTCCAAAAACTATCTCCACCACCCCAATAACTGCCTTCATATATAGGTATCGTTAAAATGGATAATTATTGGTGTTTCTTGGCTATGATTATGAGTCAGAAACCAGAAAATAAGATCCTCTGAGTACGATAATCTGGCAGAAGTGTCCTTTCCAACGTTGCCAGATTGTCGTGCTTGCCTATTTCCGACCCAAAAACTGTCTCCTCCAGCCCAATAACTGGCTTCATTTATAATTATCGTTGAAATGGTTAGTTATCAGAGTTTCTTGGCAATATTTATGTGTCAGGAACCGAAAAATACTATGTTCTGAGTTCGACAATCTGGCACAGTTGATCCCATCCTCCCTTTGTCAGATTATCGCACTCATAGCCGCGTATTTACCAGTTTCTGGCCCATATCTGTAGCCAAGAAGCACCAATAATTAAGCATTTAAACGATAATCATATATGAAGGCAGTAATTTGGGTGATGAAAGCAGTTTTGGGGTTGGAAATCGGCAAACATAGAAGGCAGAGTACGACAATCTGGCAACGTTGGACTCACTCCCCTTCTTTTGAGCATTCCGCTTTGTATCACTTCTTAGGTCTCCACTACGCACACTTAGTTATACTGCACCGTGCACAGACACACTACACCCTGCACTGAGCTGTTTTTTCTGTTCACTTTGCTTTCATTGACTTGCTTTCCTTAATTCCTTCCTCTTGTCTTTAATAAATTTCTTTTGAATGTATATACTTTAACCTTTTTCCTAATTTCCACTATTACACTATGTCCATTTTTGAGCCCTTTAGTAGGCTTTTTATGATTCTTCGATGATAATTCTTACGCTTTTTCTACTATTTTTTAAAGGAGTAATTCGTTATTAACCCTAACATCCCTGCTTGAGACTTTGACCCATCAGTTTTTTATTTGTACCGTCGATTCAATAAAAAAACATTACATAACACTTATCTTCTTCTATCACCCATGTCCTTGTCTTTTTATGTCTGTCTGTCTAATTAATATGTCCTAGGAAAACAGTTTTGTCCTCGCGCTCTTCAAATTCCATAATACACAATAATAATGATACGAGATGATGATGTTAAAGATGATGATGATGGTGATGATGATGAACAAGAGTAAGAAGAACAAAAACAAGAACAAGAAAAAGGAAAAAAACAAGATGAAGAAGAAAAAGGAGGAGGAGGATTCGAGGAGGAAAAAGCAGAGGAAAAGGAGAAGAAAAAAGCAGAATAGGAGGAGGAAAAGGCGTATCAATTCCCCTAACCAAAAACAATAACAAGGAAAAGAACCATGAAAACATATAATAGCTAAATAATATTAATAAATCATAGTGAACAAGTGCTGTTTAATCACGTACCTATAAAGAGCGATCAGAATTAAAGGGAAGCAGCAAAGGTGACAGGAAGGAAAAGAAGGGAAGGGAGGGGGAGGGACAGAGATGACAGGAAGGAAAGGGGAGGAGTAAGATGATAACCAGCAAGGGAAATGAGTAAAGATGAGAGGAAGGGAAGGGAGGGAGAGGAAATTAAGGGGAGGAGCAAGAATGACGTACAGCAAGGGAGATCGAGGAGTGAAGATGAGAGGAAGGGAAGGAAGGGAGAGGAGCAGAGATGAGAGGGAGGTAGGGAAGGGAAGGGGAGAGAAAAATATAACAGGGAGGAAAGGAAGGTCGAAGGAAGGGGGAAGAGAAAAAAGATAACAGGGAGGAAAGGAAGGGGGAAGAGAAAAAAGATAACAGGGAGGAAAGGAAGGGGGAAGAGAAAGATGAGAGGGAGGAAAGGAAGGGAAGAGAAAAGAAAGAAGAGGAAAAATGACAGAAAGGAAAGGAACGGGGAGGAGAAAGATGAGATCGAGGAAGGAAAGGAAGGGAAGAGAAAAGAAAGATGCAAAGATGGAAGGGAAGGGAAGCGAAGGGAAGAGAATGATGAGATCGAGGAAGGGAAAAGAAAGAGGAGCAAAGATGACAGTAAAGGAAGAGAAAAGAAAGGGGAGGAGCCAAGATGAGAGAGAGGGAGGAGCATATGAGACCAGGAGGAGGGAGGGAGGGGAGGAGGCACCTGCTGCTGGCTGGCCCTGGCTTTGGTTGGCACTGACCCTCCTTCAGGTGAGGGAGACGGGGAGCCTCATGCAGGTGCCACGGTGCCTCGCTCGTCTGTAGGTGTTACTGCCACTTGTGTCTGAGGAGGAGGAGGAGGAGGAGGAAGCAGCATGGAGGAAGTGTAACGTGCATGAATACCAAATCTATGACACCATAAAAAAAAGCCAAAGGAATTCTATAGTGCTGAAGAGAAGGAAAAGGGTTATATAAGACGTGACTATAAGGAACATGGTGGCTGGGTGCCCCTCACCACACACAGGATGCTCCATAATTAAGGTCCCCCCCCAAGGCCGTCCATAGTGCCCCGTTATGCTGGGTACGTACTCATGCACACCAACCCGGCCATTGCTCCTATCATTACGACACTCCCAAAGCTTTAGGGGTGATAATGAGGGTGTGCCAGTGATGCTGTGACCTCATTGATAAGTTACTGAGGGGTCCATTGATAACACCTGACATATCCCCTTGTTATCTCCTGTAGAGTGTGTTCCCCTAGGCTCGCTGTGCATATGGAGGCGTGATGAGGTGTTAAATTTCCTCGCTCTCCCCCAGGCTGAAGCACGCTGCCTTGACCTCCAGTCCCCTGCTCAGCCACCTCCACCAGCGGCCGCCCCTCCTCGCCGCCATGAGCGATGCACCCCACTTCAAGGTGTGAGGCCATGGTGTTGGTTTAGTGCCTAGTGATCATATAGTCACTTTTACTATAGTGTTATCATCTTATTTAACTTCAACCTTTAGTGATCATATAGTCACTTTTACTATAGTGTTATCATCTTAATTAACTTCAACCTCCATAGAGCAAGTCATGGAGGGGAATGGAGCCTACTACACCATTGATTTTAGTGCCTAGTGATCATATAGTCACTTTTATTATAGTGTTATCATCTTATTTAACTTCAACCTCCATAGAGCAAGTCATGGGGGGGAATGGACCTTCTACACCATTGATTTTAGTGCCTAGTGATCATATAGTCACTTTTATTATAGTGCTATCATCTTATTTAACTTCAACCTCCATAGAGCAAGTCATGGAGGGGAATGGACCTTCTACACCATTGATTTTAGTGCCTAGTGATCATATAGTCTCTTTTATTATAGTGCTTTCATCTTAACTAAGTTCAACCTCCATAGAGCAAGTCATGGAGGAGAATGGACCTTCTACACCATTGATTTTAGTGTCTAGAAAGATAAATTTGTTGCTGTGTGCCTAATGATCATATAGTGCTATCATCTTAATTAACTTCAACCTCCATATAGCAAGTCATGGAGGGCAATGGACCTTACTACACCATTGATTTTAGTGTCAAGAAAGATATATTTGTTGCTTTGTGCCTAGTGATCACCTGTTACCTTCTTCTTTTTCTTCTTTTTTTGACCTGTTCCACTTTGTATCACTTCTTAGGTCCTCCTTCTCAACACTTCTATACTTCACAACACATAGTTACTTATTTCACAGTGCACACTTACACCTACCATCATAACTTTAACCTCCATAGAGAATTTCCATAAAAGACAATGGATCTAACTACACCATTAACTAAAAAATAAATACACTACCCAATACTCAACTACCCAAATCATGTTCTATTACCACCATCTTCAACTTTTTAACCTGTATAGAGCAAGTCATGGAGGGCAATGGATCTGACTACACCACTAATTTAGATGTCCCAAAAATACACAGCCCAATACTCAGTTACCCACATCATGCTCACCTGTTCCTGCCATCTTGACTTCAACATTTTTACCTGTATAGAGCAAGTCATGGCAGGCAAAGGATCTAAATATACCATTAATTTAAATGTCAAAAAAGAACGCTACCCAATAGTTAGTTATCCATACCACATACCTATATATACAAATTCATGACAACACTTTTAATCAATATAATCTAATAAAATGATTCCTCATTGCATGATAGTTTCTTTAATAAATATTAACTTATATGCATATGACCATCAATGGTTCCAAGTAAGCAACTAAAGGAAATTTTAAACATTAACAATATTCAGAGTACTTCCTCCTCACCTGTTCCTGATCCTTTCCAGGGAGTCCAAGACCGGTACTCAGGAATCACAGTTTCTTCAGATGAGGAATCAGTCAGCTCACAGGACTTTGAGGAGATGCTGCAAGGTACAGACGCACACGTCAATAGGTTTCGCTGGCTTTTGTGTCACTGCCTTCTTGTTGTTTTGTAATCATGCATGTTAAGCATCGTTCATCTTCACAAGTGATCCACATCCTCATCATGATCCAAATTTACCACTGAAATATTCTCGCCAAAAATGGAATGATGTGACATGTTAACAAATCTTCCTATAGGTCCTTGGCCACGCTGAGAAACTTTAACTTGATTCCCTTTTTTTATCAATTACAACAGAATTGAGATGCCTCCACTCTACCATTATGCATAAAGTTATTAAAAACAAGACACAACCATATATTCCATCAAATTTGATTGAATTTAGAATGAGGCCTTGGCATTTGTAAGGGTCATGTTCCCCCTAAGTGTGAGAAAAGCTAAAATTGCAGATAATACCTTTTGTGGGTCAGAGACAAAATGTTTTGGTGAAGTTACAAAATTGCTATGCACTTCATTACCTCTCGGATTTTTAAAAGTATTCATAATTAACTTTTGAACATGGCAGAAGACACTTTAACCTACATCACTAGTAAAATCTGATAAATACTGGATAAGAATGGAAATGACTATGCTTGCCTCCACTCCTCATGTTCAGCATCCTTTCAACATAGCCACAGAGGTAAACAGTGAAAGAATGTGGCAAGAAGCAACATGCACACACGCGACTCCCTTATGGCCTTGTGCGTGGCATTAAATTTTAATTCGGCCTTATTATTTCTCAACTCAGAAATAGTCTAGTAGTACATGTATAGTAAATCATAAAACCTTGATTTAGGACCCATTTTATCTATAGGTTTAACCACCAAATATTTACCAAAGTGTTTGATGGGTCTATTTATATGGAATGCCATCTACCTTTTTTTTTCTTTCTAGTCTCTCTTAGTCACTGGATGGAGGAAAAGATCCGAGGAGTGTGGTTCAAAGTGGACATTCAGCATGCTGAGTGGGTTCCTGTTCTGGCAAAGGTTAGATTGGTTTGGTATATAACTATGAACTTTAATGCAAACTTGTTCACCATTTATATTCAAGACACAGGTGGCTGTCATTAAACAGTTGGGTTCATACAAGAAATATTGTTATGTTGTTTTGCCTTGCAGCATGGATTTACTTATCACCACGCCAAGCCAGAGTTTGTGATGATGGTGAGATGGCTGGCTGTGAATGAGCCAAATAATATTCCCAGGTAAAAAAACAATGTATAGATTACTTCACAGATATACATACTGTGCAGCTTCTTTTGCTAACAAAAATGAAATGATATGGCAAAATATTCATTTGTTTTGATACAAGCTGTAAAGCAGGGGTTCCAACAGGTGGGTCGCAACCCCTTGGGAGAATGATTTTTATAGCTTAGCATTTTGAGATTATTTTCCATGTTTTTATTCTGCTGGTGAGTGTTGAGAGGGAATAGTAGGGTATCTTTAGGAGCCAGGCATGGGTCAAAAGTAGTGTAATAAAAAATGCGTAAAACAAACTGCTTATATCATGGGGTTGCTTTGGTTTCAAGATTTTGGGAAAAAGTGCAGGAACATTGGGAATCACTGCTCTGGAGGATAACATTATATCATTGTTGACCAACCATTGACTGACCAGAGGCTACTCACCCTCAGGTATGCCCACAACGTGGTAGGAGTCGGCGCCTTTGTAGTGAATGATGAGGATGAACTACTGGTGGTGAGGGAAAGATTTTATACTAGACCTCACTGGAAGCTCCCTGGAGGCTACGTGGAACTCAGTAAGTAATATAACTGACCATAAAACATTTGATGCTTTGAATACTGATGGTTTCATTGTGACAAGTATAGCACTTGTAGTTATTCTTAGAAAATAAGTATTCCTGAGAAGGGATTAAGAGTATATGTGTATGCTAAGTAGCATCTGACAAAATACGTGCCAAAGAAACCCAAATTTAGATTATAGTTATGTTTCATATTTATGAAAGCTCATGAAAGTAGAGACATCACATCAACATCAGTTCCCTCATGGACACTGAAAGTGAAATATCCTCAAGGGTCTTATAGTGCCGATATACTTTTACAGGAATGACAAATAAATTATATCATACATCTTTGCTAATACCAGTCTGTTCCCTACTCATCAGAAGAGGACCTGGGCACGGCAGCCATCCGAGAAGTGAAGGAGGAGACGGGAGTGGAGGCAGAGTTCGTGTCCCTCGTTGCCTTCCGTCACGTCCACGGCGCCACCTTTGACTGTTCAGACATGTACTTCATCGTGCACCTGCGCCCCACCACCAGCCAAATAGTGATGTGCAAGAAGGAGCTGGTGGCATGCCAGTGGATGAAGGTTGGATGATAAACTTCAGTGTAGGATCAACCATTTTAGTTCTCATGGATTTGAAATTTAATTTTAAAGATCTCATCATTCACAAACCTTGCTTATCAAAAGGGAGTAAGTTCATGATAATTATGATTTTTTTGTTTCATCACACTCATCACATAACAATACCAAGAAATGCACTAACATTCTACCCCATTTCTCAGCTTGAAGAGTACCTCAGTCATCCGTGGGTGAATGACATGAACAAATTCTTTGCGCAGCGATTCATCGAGTCTCGCAAAAATGATGTGCAGCTTGAAGCTTCATCTGAGTTTCATCCGTTCTTACAGAGAAACATAACAGTGTATAGTATCAGTCACAAGTCTAAGACAGACAATGAAAGTGAAAAAAATAAAACAGGCAGTGATAACTTCTCATCTTGTAATGGAGAACCCAAACTCTAGTACCCAGTATGTTACTTATTCAGTATATAAAATTGTAATATTTAATATGCAGTATGTATTCACACCTGTTACATTTTGTATATGCATGTTGTTCTCAATTATGCATTAAGCATGTATTATATTAGTATATTGCAGACCCAAAGGGTAAATATTTGAAATATACATACTACTCATGAATGAACAATGTTGCCTCATAATTATGTAGTCCACTTCATGAACTTGGCAATAATGCTAGTTTGAAACTTGCACTTTTACCAAATTCTTATTTTTAAAAAAATTACATCTTGGAGTATAAATCAACTGCTGACCTCCAACATGTATTATTATTGCTAAGATGTTGGGCTGAGGGTTGTCCTTTTGACACACCCAGCCAGGGTGACGTTTGTGCAAGCAAAGGGTGTCATCCGCTCCAGTCAGGTCATTCAGGTTGTTTTACTGTGTATGCTGACGTTGAAGTTTTATGAATTTTATTACTTTATAGTAGCCTTGTTTTTACTAATAACTAATACAATATATATAAATATAAAATTAGAATCTATCACAAATATTAAGTATTCACTTGATGGTGCTTAATGTTTACCATATAATGAAAAGGTACAAACTATTTATATACCATTGTATATATTATTACTCATAGGTGAAAGCAGACTTTGCAATACATTTTGTTGCAAAAATTTAATTTACCTATTTTCAATAAAACTTAAAATATATCATCCATTTCTCTTATTCCTGTCACTCTTCGTCCTAGGAATGAGGATGTTTATAAGCTCAAAACTGTAAGAGACAGACCTGAGTACTTGGACACTGCACAGCTTATGAGACACACCAAATTTTACCTTACATTCTACTGTATCTACTGACCTTGATCCTATTTCCCACATGATGCCGAGCTGAGTAAAAACAAGGCAGCACTAGGACACTAAAAGAAGAGGTCAGTGAAGTGAGCCACCACTTCACAGCAGCACTTCACACGTCACACGGCAGCACAGCATTCATCTTGGTTCTTTTCCTTCCTCCTAACATTCAACACTGCATCCTCTCAGTCAGGTATGCCTGTCTTAACATACCAGACCTTGAACAAGAGTTTCTTGTAATACTTCTGGTAGGTAGGAGAGCCTCAGGTGAAATCACTGAGTACTCCACTGCAATTTGCACAAACAGATTTTTCTGAAGGGCAGGCAGAACCATCATGCCTTGGTGTAGCTCAAAGACGGCAGTGTGTGGTAAATCTGCAATGTCTAGCAAGGTGTCCAAAATGCCAGCAGTTTTTGGCACTGACAGAGGAATATATGGTTGAATTTTGCAGAAAGTTCCATATACAGACATGTCATGAGGAAGGCCTTGGTCTTTGAACACAATTTTGGCAATATTTACCAGGTATTTACAGCAGCAATGGCGGTAATGGTGAAACAAGTTAGTAACAATCTCATGGTGGTCTGTAAGAAGCCCACAAAAGTCATTGGAAGTCAGATCATTTGACTTTGCCAACATTGTCCACTGGGCACACATCAGAAGGTACGAGGAGAGTGCCAGTAGCGTATTGAGGTGAGCATTAGGTAATACAGGGAAGGGTTTGCCATCAATGTATTCCAAATATATCATCACCTTGACTTGAAATTCAATGTCAAGAGCAATCCGGTGAGATCAGTCAGATCAGGTGCAGAAGGTTACGCTGCCCATCAGTTGTTGAATGCATTTTTGGGAGAGGAGTGTTGCTGTTTGAATAACAAGTGCTGATGTGAATACTGAAATGTCTGTTCCTATGCCAAGGACATAGGAGGAAAACAAAAAAGGAGCAAGATAGCAACACTGAACAGACAAGGATGAGCAGTAGGAGACAGTCCAAACTACATGAGAATGAGAGGCTGCAACAGAGGGTTCATGGGTGAGGATAACGGGAAGAATTAGGAAGAGTATAAGGAGGTGGGAGAGGGGGAGAGGGAAAGTGTGCACAGAGGACGAGGTAGGTAATGAGGAGGATGGAAAGGAAGAGGTTGCAGATGGAGGGGTAGGTAAGGTGTAGCATAGTGTTGAGGGCAAAGACTGAGCCAGGTCAGAAGAACAAAGAGATTCGGGGGAGCAATTTATTAAAGGGGCTGTTCCCATGCCACTGTATTATCATTATTAAGTTCACCATCGGTCATGGTGAGCTTGCTGAGAAAGTGGAGAAGTTATCGGTCAGCTTCTCAAAAACTTCATGAGGAGCAATGGCAATGGGAAGTAGGATTCACTGTAGCTATGGCAATCTTAGGCTATTCATGACTTTACTTACAGTTGGCTTCACATCCCACAAGTGCAGCACTTGCACCCTTGAGGAAAAGAAGGAATAATGAGAGGGAAAAAGACATATGAAGAGAATAAAAAAAATATGAATAGGGGAAAGTCCAAGCAGAATTTATTGGACAAGGGACAAGGCCAAGGCTCAGAAGACCATAAAGTCTGCTCAGCATCAGGAAACAAACCCTGGTCCTGAAGACCCCCTACCCCCCCAAATGACAATAGGCAGGGAAAGATTGTGGAGTGAATGGATCCGAAGAAGCTGTAGTTTTATATTTAGTTTCTGACTTGTTTATATTTTTTCATCCAGCCCATTCACCAGACAAGCAGCGGCTTCATGAAGTTATGATAAGCTTACATCATGAGGAACCACTCCAGGAGTACCAAATGTTCCATAATGTTTTCTTTTTATTCATGCCAATCATTACCATTATATAATATGTAACACTATGATAAAAAAAAATCTATTGCTAACAAAAGTTAATCTAATTTGTTTAAAACAAAGGTAAAGCAAATAGTGATAATAAGACCAGCTATTAGTTTGAACTTGAGGCATTTATGCAATGGTTAGTTAGAATATTGTGTAATGCAATAAAGCTCTGATTGTTCATCCATTTTTTTCATTCCAAAGGTTTCAGGTGAACATGTTGGTAATGCAATTATGATGATAATGATCACCTGACAAAATAATATGTACTCATTTCACACACTCAAAATAAGTTACACACAAATTTCAAATATGTACAAAGAGGCCTTGCACACTGTCATCAGTTTTACTGTGGCCTGACTCAGCTATGAAGTCCATTTCAGGGGGCCCACACAGAGTATTTCCTCGCCACAGCATTGTCAAACCCAAGATCTAAATAGACAAGGTCACCCGGGACAGGGCAGCTCAAGCAGGTACCAGGTGGCTGTGATGTCACATGAGGTCCAAGGCAGGAGCAGCGCTAGGCCGTTTCCATGTAGGGAGTGGAGTAAATCCATTCCCTATGTACAGGCTCTTAGTCTACCTCCATACTACATAGGATGCATGTTGAGGGGTTGTAGCAACTATTACAAATTATCATAACAACTCAGTGTGCAGTATTTGGCTGTAACAATAGACACTCTATAGTGGGTGAGAAACATATTAGATATTTCTGCTTTCCAAAAGACAAGCACTTCATAAAAAGGGTGGATTAATGTGTCTCGCCAAAGTGACCAATCCATACCAAAAACGCTGTTGTAAGCTGGGAACATTTTGCAACAGACTACAATAAAAATATATACGTAGGATGTATGAAGTAAAAACTGAAAGGAAGGGTTGTGTAAATGGCTGGACTTTACAGCGCGCGGAACCCTGCTCAGGCCAAGCCTCGTGCTGGACCTCACGTGACGTCCTTGCGCAAACTGGACTCAGAGTCATCCCCACGCCGGCTGACCTTGTCTACTTAGATCTTGGTCAAACCTATCCTTGAAGGTGGAAATACTATAGTCTCCATTAGCCTTTGCTTCTCAAAAAATACTCGTTCACACCGTAAATAAGTTCTTCCTCTCAACGTTGGAGCACACGAGAGTGAGTCGGAGCAGCTGCCATCGCGGGTGAAGGTGAAGGAGGAAGTGACATGGTGTCCTTGACCACTCTCTGCTGACGTTGGAAAACAACGTTGTCACGTGTTATGGAATTTATACAATTCATTGCTGTTATGCTAAAATGTAACACATTCATAGCACTATATAGCCTTATCTAATACATACAGAGTATTTAATACACAACTTTTACTAGTAAATAGCAGCTGACTAATGAGTGATGTACTGGGGGTAATGCGTCAGCACTGGGGAGAGGAGTCGGACCCACGCAAACAGACTTCATATTTGTGTCAGACTATAACTGGAAACAATACTAAATGTCTAGTTCATTTTCAACTGTATTCCATTTTTCCTGCTGTATTCATGGGCACAACCAGAAAATGTCTAGAGGGAGTTTCCGAATATTCTACCTCGGAGATGACCCTACACGGTACAGAGTACAGCAGTGCTGAATAAAATAAAATACTTCAACATAAGTCACTGCAGCTCTTCATGCTAGGGCAGCACAAGAACTTAACAGGAAAAAGAGAGCAGCTATGATAACTTTGAAACTCTGCACTATAAGAGATATGCTAGAGATGTCATTGTACAGGCCAGAAAGAATAAATCTAGGCCAAAGGGGCAACCAAGACAGAAATCCTCCCAGTGTACACCCCTTGTGTCACCCTGGAGTTCTCAATGATAAAAACAAGTATGTTGTGCCATTCTATTGACCACTGACTAGCAATTTCATCAGGAGCTGTGGCTGGGATGCAGTGAGATGAAAAGTGATCTTGGTTGAGCTGCATGGATTTGGAACAAAATTCCTCAGTGAACACACCATCTGCCAACAACACAATACTTTAACAGACACTGAAGCCCAACACAAGAGGAATACTGCTGAACAATATGGAGCAGTAACACTACTATTGCACCAACATCAAATTCCCAACACAGTCACTAATTAACAGATAATAATTACTTCAATTTCATGATTGACTCAATCTTTTACCAAAAGAAAGATCAGGAACATGACCCTTCAATCAATATCACAAGAGCAAGGAATATACAAGTGGCCATAAATTATTATATATATATATATATATATATATATATATATATATATATATATATATATATATATATATATATATATATATATATATATATATATATATATATATATATATATATAATGAGACAATTAACATAATGAAAACCAAAGCTATCAATATAAAATGTGTGTATAAAATGCATAATACAGCGACACAAAGTGAAGCGCTCTCCCTAGCCCTCAGTATTGACCTCTGGTAACAGCAATGTCAATGATTGAGTCTACAACATACATATTTAATGATGGGCAGACATCAACTAAGCACCAGTCAGCTCTGCATACACATGTATATAAGACTTTGTCATCTTAAAATACACTGATTTACAATAAAATAAAGTCACATGTCACCTTTAGAACTTTCCCTTTTGCTTCAACACAGCAAGGTATTGAGTGAGGTTAGCACAGCAAAATGTATAGTTAACTTTCCCACCCAAACTCTGGCCTGCCTGACATGTGACAACACAACCTCAATGTAAGCAACATCAACTAGTGACACATTATGATGATCATAATGCAAATTACATGCAATAAACCCTAAACCTTCAAAATACTTTATGGCAAGAAAATTAAAATAATGAAACAATGTGACTTTCTGGTAGAACATAACTTTTAACAACTATCAACTACATATAACTCAGATCAAATTGAATTCTAATTAAATACTCTATAATGATTACATTTTTACAGTGCATACTGATAAGGATTACAAATACATATATCACAATTTTGAGATCATTGTGCTTTTTCCTTAAGTTATTTTCTTAAGACTATGTGAGAGACAATTGTCTTCCTGTTTTCCAGACAATTCATATTCACAGCTCTTTAGTTTCTGCTGAGTCCAAAGGTCTTCTTGACCAATATTTTACCTTTTGTAATTTGGAGACAGAAGTATGTAATTTTTGAAGTTTGGTATAAGTTGGTTTAACATTCAATTCAATCCACTCCTTAACAGTGTGCTCATCAAATACATCTGACAATGCCGTTTCTGCTTCATTCATCACTTTTCCATAATCATATAGCAGCATAGTGAGGTCCTGGAAGCCCTGCTCAGCATGCTGTGGGCTCACAAAATTGTGCTCGATGTTGTAATCAGAAACCCAACCAGTCACATGAGGGTTCTTCATCATGGAGTTTATGTCCCTCTTCAAAATGTAAAGCTTTTGAGATACTTCAAAAAATGCACTACCAGGGAAATCACATTTGTTTGCATATTCCAAGTACTGAAGGTCAAGGTTGATAAAAGAGCTGCACTTGAGGGTGTCTCCAACTCTAACCAAGGCACTGTGATCTGCCTTCCTTTCATTTATGAACATCAAGTT
This sequence comes from Eriocheir sinensis, assembly GCF_024679095.1. NCBI lineage: Eukaryota > Metazoa > Arthropoda > Malacostraca > Decapoda > Varunidae > Eriocheir > Eriocheir sinensis. The sequence continues at coordinate 10,624,639 of NC_066563.1, forward strand.
CACTGCCAGTGAAGGTATAGCTTGGGGCAATAATTCACACAGAACACCGAAATGATCAAACCTCTGCCATCCAGTCATTACAATGCCTCGGAATGGAATGGTGCCTTTGTACATCTCATATATCTCCATCCACTCCTTGTGGTTACCGAGACGGTCATTGATGTTTGTTATGTAGCTGTCAGGATTGGCTGCACCTTTAAAGGCACTTGCCATCCATATACCATTGAAAACCGAGGAGTACTTTTCCCAGATATCAGAGCGGAGATCCACCATAATGCCACTGCTATATTTCCACACCATGATTTCCAACACATCACCCACCTTGGAGTCCTGCATTGCTTTGAGGGGAACCTTACGAAACTCATCATCCCACATTATTGGCTGCACATCATAATTTTCCTTCACATATTTGGCTACACTCTTAACATGCTGCAAAAACAGATCACTTTTGCCAAACTGATGGTTGAGAAGAAACTTTTGACACCTGGTACATTCGCCAAGGTTGTACACTTCATCTGAGCCGATGTGTAGCCAGTCAATGCCAGGGTGCAGCTGCAGCATCTGGTCAATCATCTGCTTTACGAGAGGCAAAGTTTTGTTGTTTGTTGGACAGATCACTTGAGGGTAATTTGGGACTTCTCGAAGCTCAGCAAATTCTTTCAGTTTCAAGACGTGCTCCATGTGGCCAAAAGTCTGAATGAGAGGGATGATGATAAGGTCATTTTTCTTTGCCATCTCTAGTATATCAGCAATGTCTCCTTTAGCGTAAGCATTATGGGCCGAAAGAAATTCCAACCTGCCCCAGTATGGAAACATGTCCTCATACTCAATGAGCAACCCAGTGGCACCAAATGAATGAAGAAGAGGAAATAATTTCTTGAAATATTCCACTTTTGGTGGTGCTCCTTTTAAATCTAAATGCACAATTTTATGTTTCAACTGGTTATCTAAAACAACACTTTTTTGTACTGGTCTTGATGGTTCCTTCACATCTCGAACTCTTCCCATGCCGTCAAAAATTGTTTTTTTCTGCAGGATGACTCCCATTGGATCCCGGTTCATGCGGCGCTCCTTGGCCTTCTGGGCAGTCATCTTGTGGATGTTGGCCATTATTTGACTTTCATATTCTTTCTGCTTTCTAAGGTGTTGCGGACTCTGCGTTAGGAGATCTCCATCACTTCGCGAGCTCTTTGAGTGACTCACATGAACAGCACTTGGATTCTTTGTACCATCAACAGAGGGTACAGCTTTATAGAGCATCAGCCCTGCTATGGTCAGGAAGCCAATGCCTGTTAAGATTCTGGCATTTCTTCTTGGAAACATTTTGGGTGCAAGCATGGATGATGGCAAGAGCTATCCAAAATTAGTATGATATATTTAGCTTTTAAATAAACAATAGCTGCATGTATAATGATATCGATGAGACAAAGCTTAAGAGACTAACAAAAAAGCTTTAAAACAATTAGCTTATTCAACCAATGCTTCAGTTATAATCCCTGCACCATACATATACAATGCCACTTTCTACAGTCCATGTAGCTCTTCCTTCAAAAAATGTTTCCTTCTTGTAGCCGAAACATTAATTTTACTGAGAAATAAACAATACTGTACGACTAAATATATGAATCTGATGATTTACCTAATGTTCTTTGCCCTCTTCTCACCAGGTAACAAAATATGTACTTGACTAGTTTAATGTCCTTTAATCTAATATCTAATAATATGAAAAGTAATACTTGTCCAACCAATGTTTCCACACCACAAAAATTCCAGAATATTCACTAAACAGCTACAGATTCATCAACAAATAGGCATTTTGTATACATATGCATACATGATCTTAACTCAGTAACACTATTTTATACTTGACAACACCTCAGTTCATGTCTTGATTCTCCTGAAACAGTGGAGAAAAAATCCTGTGAGACAAACATGTAAATATTACATTAGTTTCAGTCTGCTGGCTCTTAACAACATTATCTTTAATATCGTCAAAACTAATACAATGCCCCCTAGAACCAGTTATACAATACGTTTATGTTTGGTGGCAAAATCAAGGGCCAGTTCGACAGTCCAACACAGTCATTGTAAGCGCCCAAAACAAACATATTCTAGACAATGATCCGTTATTTCTACTCAATACCAGATACTAAAGAGATTTCTAGTGTGGTTTTCTAAAGTTTCCTTCTTTTTATATCGATGCCAAACACTATACAAGGAATTTTCGCAGTATTTTGTGTTTGGTTAGGGAGCTTATGAACTTGTTGGATTGGACTGTAAAACTGGCCCCAAGTGATTGCTATGCTGCACAGTGGTGTGGTGGCGCAATCATATGATCACTGCGCCACACAGACCAGAACTGCAGGGGAATGCGTTCCTGTGTTTTTCCAGTGTTTCACTAGCCACAAAGTGTTTGAATTCAATCTAAGTCTTGCTATTCTGCTAAAATATGATTCATCCTAAATTATTTTTGAGGGGATAGAAATAGATAACTATCAAACTCATACTATCAGTGTGTAATCAATCACTTTACAGTTGATTTTTGAGAAGCAACATAATCATACAGCAAGAGACATTTGTAGTAGCCACCCTTCAAAAGAATGTGGAGATTTACTGTAGCTGGATAAGTCTTCCCAGTAAGTGGACAGCTTGCAAAAAGATATCTATAAATGGTTAACTTTTGTCACAGCAAAAATTTTCATATTAACTATCTAGAATCATTCCCTCTTGCATACCTCATTTACATGACATATCACCATAATGCAAGCAAGCAATAATAATAAACCAGACCTAACTAATCTTCTGACCTGATAAATCTAATGCATTTTAAGCCTTTCTCAAATGATTAATCAAACAGAGGTGCATTTAAATTCCAGGTTTACCTGATTCAATGTGGATTTAATGACATTCCTGCATGGCTGATGAGACAAATCAAATATAGATCAATCTGTTTGAACAATTTGTAGCTATAAACTAATGTATGTGGGTTGTAGCTGCTGTCACAGGCCAAGCATTTTCCAGAGAAATATGAAAGTATATAATGCAGAAAATGCACAACAAATTTATTTTCAACTGTCAACAACTTTTCAATTAATTTTAAATATTTTGTATATGCTTAGTTCTTTAAAAAAGCTAGGTACATAAGTTTTATGAATTATTAATTTTTTTGAGGGTACAACAGTGACCTTATGTAAATCCCATAAGATGGCAATGCTGCTTTTGTGACACTGACAAGAGAAGTGACCAAAGGTCAAATTAGGTCACTACCCTGCCATGGTAGTTTGTCCTATGACACTGATATGGCAGCTTTGCTAATGATCAGAGGCCTGAGGGAGCCACACCTAAAGTGCCTTCATAAAATGTATGGACTATATGTAGACACTGAATAAACACACTAACTAACCTTACTCTGAGTGTTCAAGTGGTCATGTTAGGCAGCAGGCAATGGTGGAAGACGACACAGGACCTGCTCTCTGCCTCACCGCTTGACACCTGCAACAATTTAGATATCATCAAAATCATTTAAAAATTGTATAGGTCACCCACAGTCACACCTTATTAACTGTTCTTATGATAACTGCAACTCACTCACATTACTTAGAATTATTATAAAATCTCTCTTCTAGTTTTATAATTATGCTTGCATGTGTCAGCCTCATTCTCTAAACTGTGGCTCTCTATTATGCTACCATAAGGATGCAGGGACATCTTTTTTACAGCCATATGCCATTACAAGTACCAACCACATAAGAAATTGATCTATTAGGGATAAACGTTTTTTCCCAGAACCTGCTCAGGGAATAAAACCTAGGCCCTCGAGACATGGCAGACTCTAACATCTAGTCAAAGAAGTATGAGGCTCAAAGCCTTTGGAGTCTTTGTGCATGTCTCAGCCAATCACACTGCTGCGTGTAGGTGTGACGGTATATGACAGAGGAGAGGTGAAGCATTATCTATTTATTTATTTATTTTATTTTTTATTAAGTTTCAGCCTATGGCACCGATAGGCTTTCTTGATGGGCCTAATAGCTGACCTTAGCCCATTATGGCACAGGCAACTGTTTATAGTGGTGCCACTTTGCTTGGCTCATGTTGCCCCCCGGAACTCATCTTTCAGCCTCTCTTTAGAGGGAAAATCTAGAGTCCAGGTTGATAGGTGGTCTTCAGGACATGTGGGTAGCCTTAGGCCTCTCGGCAGTGACTGAAAAATCCCACCTAAGGCAGCAAGCAGGACTCAAACCAGAGTCCTCCTAGATGACGCAGGCATGCTAACCACCGGCCACTGCCTCCCCTGTTATGAAGTTGTTTGACTCATGAGTATTATATGCTCAAAACAAATCTGATAGTCTCTGACACGATATTTTCCTTATATGCTCCATAAAGTAATAACAGACCTCACACTTGGGCTATATGGCATTATTATTATTATTATTATTATTATTATTATTATTATTATTATTATTAATATTATTATTATCATTATTACTATTATTATTATTAATATTATAATTACTATTGTTATTATTATCATTATTATTGTAAGGACATTGTCAACAAGTTGAGTGGAGGAGGAGGAAGGAAACACGGGTGTGTTTGAGAAGCACACCCGTTTCCTTTCTTCTCCTTCATTCCATCATTATTATTATTATTATTATTATTATTATTATTATTATTATTATTATTATTATTATTATTACTATATTTAAACACAGTGGAATAGGTATAGCATGAAGAGTACAAATGCTACAAGTTATAGTGTGGTAAATATTTGTTAAAGGTCACTCATGGATTTTATGGACAAGGTCGTTACTCTGACATAATCTGATGTGTTTTAAGATTACAATAATTTCCCTTATAATAACTATTGATTAACTACTGGTTAAAAGAAAAAACATAGAAGCTCACTGTCACTTACAAGCTGCTTTACAAGACACAACACAGCAGCATCTCAAAAAATCAAATAAACTAACCTAACCTGACTTAATCAAAACCAACCTAACCTGAAAAATAAAGTAAGTACCCTTTAAGGCTCACCCATAATAATATTCTAACCTAGCTCAAGACCAACAGCATAGTCACCTTAGTGGCTCATGTGTAAACACTACCACGTACAATGTGTCGTTGCTAATTTAGACATGTCTTTGGCTTGAAATCGCAAGGGATATACACACCAGCTATCATAAGGTGTTAGTAGTATTAAATGATAATTGTGTAGAATTACTCCATTCCTCCAAAAGATGATATTTTGCCTCTGTATTATAGTTAAGGAATTGAATACATGCCCCTGAACCATAGTATGAAGGTGGATTGGGAAAAATATCAATTAAGGTAATGGGGGAATTTCCTCCCTCACCACTATAAGGTATGTCATGTTTGGTTAGATATTTCACTCTTGTATACCTTTCAGGAACTGAATGCCCATTCCTGAACCATAACATGATGGTGTAAAATAGTCACACCAGCACAGAGACCATGCCTGAAAAATGCTCAAGGCAAAGCAGATAGTATTTATTGAAAATATTTAAACATCAAATCTAACTCAATTAAACATCACATCCTAGCAGGGGGGGGCTTCCCTTCCCCCTTCAACACCCCCCCTTAATCTAACCCTACTAAACCCAGTAGCAGTGACGGGCCAAATTTGTAGCTTTACCGTGTACTAGTGACGGGCCAAATTTTTGCCATGATATAACCCCCCCAAAATAGATGATGCATAAACTGATCACGAATGCATTGATATATATTATGGTTTGTGGGAGAGATGATTTTTTCTCATTTTTCTCGTTTAGAGGGGCTTCTAAGAAACATGATCCCCGCAGTTACCGGGTAAACATATCCTTCTAACAGTAGTAAAAGTTAGAATATTTGAATTTACGAGTGACCTTTAACTTACATTTATTTAAGTTATAGAGTTTGACCATAAAAAATATGTGAGTTCTGGCTAACTGAATCAAGGAAAGACGAGCGATTAATTTACCGTTATCAAACATTATTTCATTTAAGCATATCGTAGCTGTGAGACAACCACACCATACACAGAGATGACAGACCCCGACACAACCACCCTTACACCCATACACAAGCTGGACGGGTGGATGAGTGGACTACTGGATGAGCCACATATACCAGAACACCCAAACTCTACCATAACACCCAGTTTTGGAGTCGCCCAGAGAACAGAAATTGGGGAGGGTGCGGAAACCAATGGAAATCAACCCCATCTGTGTTAGTAAAAGGCAGAATAAACCAAAGTAGCAGCAGCCCCTCACACAACCACTTCATACAAGGCTGCCAGACATTCACATAACCACCCAATACAAGACTGTCACACACACAACCACTCCATACAAAGCTACCAGCCCCTCACACAACCACCCCATACAAGGCTGCCAGACATTCACATAACCACCTCATACAAGCCTGTCACACACACAACCACTCCATACAAAGCTACCAGCCCCTCACACAACCACCCCATACAAGGCTGCCAGACCCTCACACAACCATCCCATACAAGACTGTCCCACACACAACCACCCCATACAAAGCTGCCAGCCCCTCACATAACCACTCCATATATGCTTGCCACTCACACAACCACTCCACACAAAGCTGCCAACCCCTCACATAACCTAAGCACCCAATACAAGACTGTCAAATACACAAACACTCCATACAAAGCTGCCACCCCCTCACATAAGCACCCAATACAAGACTGTCCCACACACAACCACTCCATACAAAGCTGCCAATCCCTCACACAACCACCCATTACAAGCCTGTCACACGCCCCAACATACTATTTACAGGTGTGAAGGGATGCTGAGACAGATAGAGGAGCCAGATCACTGTTCAAAGCCACTGTTCACACCTGCACAGCCTAAACAGAAGTGTCACATCACTGTAATAAGCGGATGTTCACTCATGCACAGAAATGGGGATAGTCCAGCAGCTGACACTCCCCTCCCTGCCATGCCTGTCCCTGTCTATTTTCTCTATCCCAGGTGATGTCACAGTGTTATATTGTTACCCTGGGTGGAGGGTGAGGCGCCCTGTGATGGGGGTTTGTGTGGGGGAGTCTGGGGAGGCTGGGGAGGAGATGAGAGGTGGGAGGGACCAGGGAGAGGCAGATGCTGTCTAAAAGTGGTCTTCCTCCTCCTCTTCTTCAGTAGTAACGCTTTCTATATCCCTTTTCTTAGGTCTTAACGCCTTGGCATTAATTCCTTTTTGTCTGTTCTGCATCTGGGAAAGCTTTTATTGACTCATCATGTGGCATTGAGAACTAAACTGTCCCATTTTACCGATTTTGGGGCGTCCAAAAATAACATGTTCCCAAGGCCCCCGGGAATTTCAAGCTTCTGCCTCATTTCTATTAATTCTTTATGCTCTGGGACTGGGATGTTTCAAGGATTCTGGGATATGCTGTCCAAGGTGATTCATACGTGTCTTGCCATTAATTCTATATGCTGTGAGATATATTAGTCTTTTTTTTCATTATTATTTCCTTTTTTTTGCCCTTGAGCTGCCTCCTCTGCTGTATTTGAAGGATTTTTGGGATATGCTGTCTAAAGTGGGATATGCTGTCTAAGGTGGGATATGCTGTCCAAGGTGATTCGTATACGAGTTTTGCTATGATAATTCTCTATGCTATGGGATATATCAAGGATTCTGGCTTTCTGGGATATGCTGTCCAAAATTAAGTGGGATATGGTGTCTAAGGTGGGATATATGCAGTCTGAGGTGGGATATATGCTGTCCAAGGTGATTCGTACGTGTTTTGCTAATAATTCTTTATGCTATGGGATATATCAAGGATTCTGGGATATGCTGTCCAAGGTGATTCGTACGTGTTTTGCTAATAGTTCATTATGCAATGGGATATTTCAAGGATAAGGTGGGATATAGTCTAAGGTGGGATAATCCCGTCGACGAGGACTGGCGTGTCTCTGCTGCTTTTAATTATTTATGCTATGGGATATATCAAGGATTCTGCTGGGATATGCAGTCCAAAGATTCTGGGATTTGCTGTCCAAGGTACTGCGTATTTTGTAATGAATTCCTTATGCTTTGGGATGTATGAAGGATTCTGGGATATGCTGTTCAAGGTGATTCGTACGTGTTTTGCTATTAATTCTTCATACTATGGGATATATCAAGGATTCTGGAAAATGCTGTCTATAAGGTGATTGATAGTGTTTATTGTTGCAGGGATACAAGGAGAAGGGAGGAATTAACATGTCATCCCAACCCCCAGGCAAGACATATGTAATTGATTCGTACGTCTTATGTGAGGGGAAGCTGACATAAACCTATATTTTCGGCACATATATGGAGAACTTGCTTTTCATTCCTTCATTTCCTTCCTTGTAAAAATCACCATTAAGTCTGCTGTTTCTATAAGGTCAAGTAAAAAAATAGCCTCGCCTTTGGGATGGAGCAGGGCTCATATTATTAATTAAACGTATCGGGTTCCCATTATGACAATTTCCCAAGGTTCAAGATGCATAAACCGTATAAAACTATCACTGGGATCACAAGACAGTCCATGAAAACCCCAGCAACTTCTAGGAGAGGCTTTTTAAACAGGCGAACTGAGGTACCAATATGTTTAAAAATGCGGAACGTTAATAGTTTGGTAAAGAAATAGCAAAGAAATACCCCCTCCCCCCTTCCTCGTGCAGACTTAAGTTGTTCATTTATTGGGGTGAAGTATAGTGTATAATTATTTGGGTCGTATATTGTAAGACATTTCGCCGCCCAAGAACACATTTTTGACAAGGCTTTCATAGGAGTTGAGGGCATCCAGTAGTAGTTTTATGACCCTGGTGGTAGTTTGACCCTTCCTCTGTACCCTGAACCTAAAAAAACAACCTCATTAGAACCTGATTGCTCCCCTCTTTGACTTTTAACAATAGCTGATGTGAGAAGCGAAAGTATCTTATAATACCGGGCATGGACTCACTGTTTCAATGGTTCACTTCCACAATCTTCACTGCAACAAAGCGTGACCTGCCAATGCTCCTTTTAGCAAGATATAAGGCACACTGCGTCCCTACACCTTCCCGTAACCCATAATCGATTAATTGTTTCTTGATATCACGCCCTATGTGTTGCATCTGGCTGACTCCCATGATTCCTGACTCTACGGGGCGACTATTGTAAAAATCAGTGGGCGACCCGCATGCGTTAGGACAGGATGGCGTTGCGACTCACCTCACCGCTGCCTGATGATCCTCTGGCCCTGGGGAGGTATCACACGGCCTCCCCTTCACAACGCCCCTATCGTCAATGTTACTATTTTTGGTGTGTAATGTTTCGAAGATAAGATGAACTGATTTAGAGAACAGGATTTAGAATAGTTAACTTGCTTGGAAAAATAAGTTGTGTAATTTGGGGCATCACGGGGTCCTCTTTCAACGTCAATGTTACTATTTTTGGTATGTTCTGTTTCGACAATAAGATGTTGAACTGGTTTAGAGAACAGGATTTAGAATAGTTAACTTGTTTGGCCCAGCTGAAAAATAGGTTGTGTAATTTGGGGCATCACAATTAACGCCCCTATCGTCAATGTTACTATTTTTGGTATGTAATGTTTCGAAGATAAGATGTTGAACTGATTTAGAGAACAGGATTTAGAATAGCTAACTTGCTTTGGCCCAGCTGAAAAATAAGGTGTAATTTGGGGCATCACACGCGGGCTCCTTTTCACGCCCCTATCGATATCGTCAATGTTACTGTTTTTGGTATGTTTCGACAATAAGATGTTGAACTGAATAAGAGAACAGGATTTAGAATAGTTAACTCGCTTGCCCCAGCTGAAAAATAGGTTGTGTAATTTGGGGGATCACGGGCTCCTCTTCACAACCCCCCTATCGTCAAGGTTACTATTTTTGGTGTGTAGTGTTTCGACAATAAGATGTTGAACTGAATTAGAGAATAGGACTTGGAATAGTTAACTTGTTTGGCCCAGCTGAAAAATAAGTTGTGTAATATTTAAAACTGGGTAATTCTGTACCGAGTGCGGGACCTCCCTCAGATAACCGGGTTCTCACTTCGCTGACCTTCCCTGCGTCACTGGTACTGGTTCAAGATCAGCAAAGACTGGTTTTCTTTTCCTTGTTGTGTAGGTTTCTCCAAGCGCATGCAGGCGTTACATTAGAAAACAATCCAGCGGACGGACTTTGTGGCGCTGCTGTGCTGGGAACTTGGTAAATTACTGCCTGGCCGTGGTCCAGCAAGCATGTAACCACTTACCGCACGCTGTGGTGAGGGATAGCAATGATGTGCGGCGCAATGACCGTCGAATTGAATTATTGTTGGATGTTAGACAGGATTACTTTCTCATATTCACTCACCATCAATCCACATTTTCATATCCTTGCTGCACAGGGGGAAAGTGAATAACTCAATTTTTTTTTTATTAATCACTGCACTACAGAAACGGCGAAACCCACAGAAACATGATATATTACTTAGGCTACTATATATTGATATTTTTTTTAGTCACTCTGTAATATGCCAATGACCTTCCTCTGTACATCACGTAAGTGCCCTAGCCTTGACAAGAGGGAGTGCTGGGATCAATGCTACATCGTTTTTTTTTTGTTTTTTTTTTTAGTTGGCCATGGGTGGTGCAAGTCGCACTAACTATGATTTACTAGCCATACAAATGGACATTAACAACTCTTCCTATCCTGCCTATCACTTCATTACTTAACTTTTAACAATGGGAATTGCCTGGAGCGGGAGGGCGCCCTTTTGAAAGTGGTGGTGGAGGTGACGGTGGTTGTGGTGGCAGAGGGCGTGGTGGTGGTAGTGATGGTGGTGGTGGTAGAGGGCGTGGTGGTGGTGGTGGAGGGCGTGGCGGTGGTGGAACGCTAGTATAGCAGGCCGGGACTAGTGCAATTTGACAGGAAACCACAAGAATGCACTTGTCCTCACCTGGTCTACTGCATAATATTGATGAAGTTGACCGCATTCTCTCTCTCTCTCTCTCTCTCTCTCTCTCTCTCTCTCTCTCTCTCTCTCTCTCTCTCTCTCTCTCTCTCTCCTGAATAGTTAATGACATGCCTGAAATCTGAATAATAATAACAGTACTTCCCTTCGATCCATTAAGATCTAACTAACATTATTTTACAATTTTGCTATTCATTCATAAAAGGAGAAACACATATGAAAATAAAGTGACTAGATAAATAAACTTGTAAAACTAAATAGGAATCCCTAGCCTCAATCAAACATACATAAATATTTATGCATCATAGTAAGTCGCTTATTTGTAACACCGAAATTTCTGATAATAGAATGACTAACTTTGACAAAACAGTGAATAAAATATGGACTATAATAGGTTCTCAGCACCTTTCTACCGTACTACTCACAAGTAAATAAGTAGGTGAATATATGCAAAACTAGTGAATGTTACAATGCGATGGCTAACAACCTAATCACTAAATACTATAAATAAATTAGATCCCAATAAGAATAAAGAATAAAAAAACAAACACCAAGAAAGAATAATGTAATAAAGTTTGCGACGTCTTGATACTCGGCTGGAAAGATGTACCGTTGACTTGTTGTTTCCTCGCGACAAATCTTGGCAAGCGGACAGGGGCTGGGAGAAGCTGAGGCGCCTTGACACGAAGCAGGTTCCTCCCCCTCTAGGCCGGGGAAAGTGCAATATTGCCTCGCAGCCGAACATTGCAGCTTCCCACAACCCAGCTGGGGAGGCCGAGACTTGGAGACTCCGCCCATGTCTGTCCTGTGTCTCCGCAAATGAGATGGAGGAATGGAGCAGCGTTTTTATAGTTTATTCTTTATTATTGTCTAACGCTCCTCCGTGGTGTAGTGGTTAGTATGCATAGGTACAAATCCACAGCTGTTCATCCTCCCAATTGACCGGCTGACAAAATTAATGAGTACCTGGGGAAAGTAGACTGTGGTAACCTGGATATCACTCTGGGCATGTCCCGGGGTAAAAGGCTTTCATTAAGGATTCTAGAGTGCTTGCTTCTCGCCCATCACAAGCTCTAAGGCCAATGGGACGGAGACAGAGCACCGAGGCCACGCGTAGATTAGCGAGTGCCCCAAACTGTACTTTTTCTTTACCTTTCGTCTGCTCTCTCTCTCTCTCTCTCTCTCTCTCTCTCTCTGATGCATTGACCATGGGGGAAGATTGGAGTATTGTCTGGTGCCAAATTTATACACCATATGCTGATTATGCACCATGTGTGTGTGTGTGTGTGTGTGTGTGTGTGTGTGAAAGTGATATTCGCGCTTGGATATATGCGTTTGTTTGTTGTTTTACTTGTTTAAGCAGCTCGTGCGATTCCTTCTTCATCCCCGCCACTCCGCCTGTCTGGGAGAAAGTCAATCACCCTAACCAGGCACACACACACACACACACACACACACACACACACACACACCATTCCTTAACTCTGCCACCGTGAGAGGTCCATGTTTTCAATCGTCTGGTTCTTATGTTGGACCCACGACGAGTCAGCGGTGATGTCATTGGGTCAGGTCCTTCTCCTCCTCGAATGATGTCAGGGGTGGGTGACTGGCGGTGTGGGCGGCGTGAGGAGGGAAGCGTGGGCTCGTGCCGTTGTAGCTCAAGCCAGGACCTGCATATAAAGTAGTGGTTAGGTTCCTGCCGCCTCTGTAGGGCCCCGAGCATCGACGAGGTTCGGAGGACTCGCCAACACCTGACGTGCCCCGGTTAGCTTAGCCTGACTGCACCAAATGAATACATGAATAAATATGAGCCTTCAGGAGGTGGTGAGAGCGTGAGTCATGGGAGCCATTCATTCATCTACAAGGGTGAGTTCAGTTCATGCATAAGTGTAAGAGGATGGAAGGGATAATAGAAGAGGAGGAAGAGGAGGAGGAGGAGGAGGAGGGGAAGCTGTGTTTTGTATTGGATTCCTAAGTTAACCTTGATTCCCTGTTTGCACGGTTTGTTGCAGGGCTGTGATTTTCTCTCTCTCTCTCTCTCTCTCTCTCTCTCTCTCTCTCTCTCTCTCTCTCTCTGACAAAGACTCACGTGTGCCTGTGTGTGTATGTGTGTGTGTGTGTGTGTGTGTGTGTGTGTGTGTGTGTGTGTGTGTGTGTGACAGGCAGACTAAACTATGACACACACCTGGTACAATTCGTTAACTCCGCCTCGTCACATTCCATTTGCACTCTGTAACCCATCTAATAAGCATTACGTCACACACACACACACACACACACACACACACACACTGAGCACCGCCTTGTCTGTATACCTTAGTTGGTCTGTCTCTACCAACACACACACACACACACACACACACACACACACACACACACACACACACACACACACAGATCAAGGTCATTCTCAAACTCCACCTTCATTAGTGAGAGTTGTGGACATACTGCTAGAACTGTTTGGCGAGGCGGAACGACTTTGCCTCCACTCCATTATGTGTGTGTTAGTGTGTGTGTGTGTGTGTGTGTGTGTGTGTGTGTGTGTGTGTGTGTGTGTGTGTGTGTGAAAGGACCTCCTATGGGCTGTGTTCGTGCCGTTTCCCTCCTCCCACCAGCAAGTATGTGGGTTCGAACTATGCTCTTGCCTATCAGCGTAACCTTGATGTAAGCTTCCACTTGCCCTGCCCGACCCACTGCTTCCTCTGCGGCCACCACGAGTACATATTTTCCTATTATAACTACCGCTACCAATCTAAAATAACAGAAGTAGTAGTAGTAGTAGTAGTGGTGGTAGTTGGTGGTGGTGGTAGTTGGTGGTGGTGGTAGTGGTTGTTGGTATTGCTAGTTATTTACGATTATATTTGTCACGGTCATTTGAAGCGTCTGCGGCTGCAAGCACAGACAGGAAGTGACAGCCGCTGAGTGTCAACAGAGGCGGTGTGGGCGGCGTGGGCGTGAGCGTGGGCGGAAGGGCGTGTCACACCGGAAACCCCGCCCACCGCCGCCCACCAGACCGCAGCACTCACCTGACGGGCTTACCAATGTGTGTGTGTGTGCGTGTATGTGTGCGTGTGTGTGTGGATCGGAATGCGTGTAAATAGGAAAGAACTCACAATTTTCCTCTCTTTTTTATCGTGAATGTGTGTGTGTGTGTGTGTGTGTGTGTGTGTGTGTGTGTGTGCAGGCAGGTCAGTAGCCTCACTATTAATGGCTTCATCCGTCACTTTCGCGGGGCCTGTCCATTTCTGGCTGACGTATGCATCATCCAAACACCAAGCCTCCTCCTCCTCCTCCTCTTCCTCTCCTCATAATCACATACGTACTCCCTTCATGCCACCTTCTATCTCCTTCACTTTCACCCTTTCAGCTCTCCTCCTCCTCCTCCTTCTCCTCTATCTCTTTAACCTCTTCCTCTTCACCTACTGCTACTGCTACACGGATGCTGCTATCAGGCCACGTCCCAGCAGAGATTTCACTAAAGTTCTCTCTCTCTCTCTCTCTCTCTCTCTCTCTCTCTCTCTCTCTCTCTCTCTCGTGTGTGTGTGCTTCAGGGAGTAACATTATGCGCGCGATTCTTCACTGCCACTAACACGCACCTCTCTCTCTCTCTCTCTCTCTCTCTCTCTCTCTCTCTCTCTCTGGTAAGGGTGCAAAGGGTCAGCGTGGAGAGGTCAAGTGGTGGACGAGTGTATTTGAAAGGTCACGCGGAAAGGCCAGGATAAGGAGCAAGAAAGGCCAAGGGAAGGAGGGAAGGATAAGGCGGGGAAGGAAGGAAGGAAGGAGAAGGAGGAGGAGGAGAGAGAAGCAAGTTAAGGAGGGGGCGTTACGGTCAGTTAGGGAGAGAAGTGAGGAGGTAGAAAGGGAGGAGGAGGAGGAGGAGGAGGAGGAGGAGGAAGGGAAGGTTAGGCAGAGCAAGGAGGAGGAGAAGGAGGAGGTTAAGGAATAAGGTCAGAGGAGGGAAGGAAAGGTGGCAGTGGTTAGGATGTAAGAAAAGAAGGAAGGGAAGGGCTGGGATATTGGAGTCAGGGAAAGGAGAGGAAGGAGACGGAGGATCAAGTGAGAGAGAGGCGAAGAAAGGAAGATGAAGAAAGCATGTAGCATAAGAGAGGTTAGGTTGCAAGAAAAGAAGAGAACTGGGAAAAAGGAGACTGAGAAGGAAGGAAAGGAGGATAATATAAGTGAAAACGGGAAGATATTAGAACACAGAAAGAAGAGATAGAAATAATGAAGGATAAGAGAGAAGTTAAGAAGTAAGAGGAGGAGAGAGGAAAAGAATGAGGAGGATAATTTGAGAGTGAAGTGAAAAAGAGAAGGTGTAAGGGAGCTAGAAAGTATGAAGTATATTAAGTAAGAAAATTTACGACGAAGGAGTAAAGGAAAGGAACGGAACGAGAAGAATGATGAGGAATGAAGGAAAGATGTTAGGATGCAAGAAAGAATGAGATATAAGAATAAATACAAGAAATAACGAAAAAATAAATAAATGAAGTAGAGAAAGCTTAGGAGAATGGAAAGAAGGTAAAATACTGTTACATGAAGAACCAAAAGAAGGAATTAAAAGAAACGGAAATGATGAAACAAGAGAGAGAGAGAGAGAGAGAGAGAGGAGGGGGGGATAAGAATATATGGACCAGAGAATGTATGGGTGATGTTGGTGACGAGGGGAAGGGGGTCAATGAGAGAGGGGACAAGGGGGGGGCGGGAGGGGTAGGAGAGGTCAGGAGGTCAAAGGGGGGTTGGGGGGGGGTCGGTGTGACGTTACGCTAATGACCGGAAGTGCCCCCCCCAGAGCCGACTTCCGTTTTAATACCGAAGTGAGATGCCTAATGTCTAGCTCCCCCCCTCTCTCTCTCTCTCTCTCTCTCTCTCTGCTGATGATGTTTCTCTCGGCCGTGTCATTCTTGCTTGAGGTAATTCCTTATATATTGTACGTTTCTTTTCCATATAAGTCTCTCTCTCTCTCTCTCTCTCTCTCTCTCTCTCTCTCTCTCTCTCTCTCTCTCTCTCTCTCTCTCTCTCTCTCTCTCTCTCTCTCTCTCTCTCTCTCTCTCTCTCTCTCTCTCTCTCTCTCTCTCTCTCTCTCTCTCTCCATCATGTCAGCCCCTTTCCCTCCCTTCTTTTCATGCCTTATCCGGCTTTACTTTAATAATTAGAACGTTTAACTGTGATGGCGGTGATGACATGGTGTTAGTGGTGATGGTGGTGGTGGTGGTGAGGGATGGTTGCTATACTTGGTGGTGAGGTAGTGGTGATGAACAGTAGAAGTGGAAGTGGAGGTGTGAGGGTGAGTCATGTTGGTGAGTGTTTAGATAGGGAGGGTAAGTTAGGGGTGGTGATGGTGTTGAGGGTGAGTTTGGTGATGATGATAATGATGAGTATTGTGATGATCGTGGTGATGAATGGTGGTGATGGTGGATAAGGACATAATAGTCGTAGTGAAAGTGGTGAGGTTAAGTGGTAGTAAGTGGTGGTGCTAGTGGAGGTGGGAAGGGTAACTTTTAGCAATGGTGGTGGTGGGTGGTGGTAGTGGTGATGGGAACAGTTATGTCGTAGTGACGGTAGTGATGATGATGGTGGTGGTGGTGGTGACTCGGTGGGGGATGGTTACTATGCTTGGTTTGGTTTGGTTGACTGGATGGGTGTGGTGATGGTGATGAATGATTGTGGTGGTAGAGGTGACGAGTGGTGGTAGCAGTAGTGATAGTGGAGGTGGGGGGAGGTGACTTATAGCATTGGTGGTGGTGGTGATGGTGATGATGATAATGGTGATGATGATGAGGGTAAATAGCTTTGTGGTGATGAGAAGCTTGACGTTAGTGCTGGTAATAGCGAATAGAGGCGGTAGTAGTTTTGTTGGTAGAGTAGAGGAGTAGAGGAAAAGTAACATGCAATAGAGATGGGGAGGGTAGCTTTTAGTAGTGGTGGTAGTGGTGAGGTTAAGTCTAGTGGTGATGGGAAGTGGTGTTGAATTGGAGGTGATGGTAACTTTTAGCGGTGGTGGTGGTGATGATGATGGTGGTGATGGTGATTGGAGTTGATAGTGGTGGTGGGAAGGATAACTTATAACATTGGTGGTGGTGATATTAATACTTGTGGTGATGATTGGAGTTGATAGTGGTGGTGGGGAGGATAACTTAGCATTGGTGGTGGTGATATTAATACTTGTGGTGATGACTGGAGTTGATAGTGGTGGTGGGGAGGATAACTTAGCATTGGTGGTGGTGATATTAATACTTGTGGTGATGATTGGAGTTGATAGTAGTGGTGGGGAGAATAACTTTTAGCATTGGTAGTGGTGATGGTTGTACTGGTAGTGGTGGTAGTGGAGGTGGTAGTGGTGATGGTAGTAGTGGTAGGGAGGATAACTTTTAGCAGTGGTGATGGAGGTGGTAGTGGTGATGGTAGTGGTGGTAGGGAGGATAACTTATGGCAGTGGTGATGG
The DNA here is from genome assembly GCF_024679095.1 of Eriocheir sinensis. Taxonomy (NCBI): domain Eukaryota; kingdom Metazoa; phylum Arthropoda; class Malacostraca; order Decapoda; family Varunidae; genus Eriocheir; species Eriocheir sinensis. The sequence continues at coordinate 10,642,037 of NC_066563.1, forward strand.
AGGTGGTAGTGATGGTGGTGGTGATGGTAGTGGTGGTAGGGTGGATAACTTTTAGCAGTGGTGATGGTAGTGGTGGTGGGGAGGATAACTTCTAGTGGTGATGGAAACGGTAGTGGTGATGGTAGTGGTGGTGGGGAGGATAACTTCTGGCAATGGTGATGGCGGTAGTGGTGGTGGTGGTAGTGGTGGTGGTGGTGGTGTTGGTTGCGTCAGAGGTGGGTTGAAGCGTTGGGTTACCGGCGGGACGGTGAACCACAGCCCGTAACAGAATACTGCCTACCTCTCTCTCTCTCTCCCTCCCTCCCTCTCTCTCTCTCTCCCCTCGACCTCCACATCTCTCCACCCACCATCCCTAGTTATCCTACCTATTCTCTCTCTCTCTCTCTCTCTCTCTCTCTCTCTCTCTCTCTCTCTCTCTCTCTCTCTCTCTCTCATTTGTGCAGTGGTTGTCTTTTTATTCTTTTTTTTACTACGAATACCTTTAATATTTTTTCTTCTTCTTTCTTTCTCTTTTCTATTTCCTTCTTCCCCCTTTCTTTCTCCTTCCTCCCTCTCCTCTTTTTTTCCTCTTCCTCCTCCTCTCCTCTTCATTTCCTTCCTTCTTCCTCTCCATTCTCTTCCTTTTTTTTCTCCCTCTCCTTTTCATTCTCCTTCTCCTCCATTTTCTCCTCTTTTTCATCTTCCTCCTCCTCCTCCTCCTCCTCCTCCATTTTCTCTTCTTTTTCATCTTCCTCCTCCTCCTCCTCCTCCTCGTCCTCCCTGGTATCCGATGACCTAGGAACCAGTGCACAGAGATGACCCCTAAGGCAACGAGCTGGACTTTTGACAACTTAAGCCACTCTCCTTCCCTCCCTCCCTCTCCCTTCTTCCACTCTAAATGAAGTTGCCTGAAGTGACATGTTAGTGGTGGTGATGAAGGTGGTGATGACGTATTGTTGTGGGTGGTGATTGTGGTGTTTGTTGGTTCTCGTAGTGGTTGTAGTAGTAGTAGTAGTAGTAGTAGTAGTAGTAGTAGTAGGAGGAGGAGGAGGAGGAGGAGGAGGAGGAGGCTGGGGTGAGGGGAGGAAAGGTTAGGCAAAGAGGCGGAAGGAAAGGGGAAGCGGTGAGGTGAGGGGAGAAATGAGAGGGGAGAAGGGGAGGAAGGGGGAGGGGGCTACACGTGACCCTGGGTGGGGAGTCAAGTTGCGGGGGGCGTTTCTGGTCGGCTGGTCACCAGACTCCCTCACCTGGGGGAGTGGGGAGAGGGGGATGGGGAAGGGGGAGTTAAGGGAAGGGGTCAGTTATCCTCGCCCCCCTTCCCCCCTCCCCTTTGTTATGTGTTTCTACCTATGATATTAAGGCAAAAATTCTCTCTCTCTCTCTCTCTCTCTGCTCACCCCCTTCCCCTTCACCTCCCTCCCCCCTCCCCTTTGTTATGTGCTTCTTCCTATGATGTTAAGGCAAAAATTCTCTCTCTCTCTCTCTCTCTCTCTCTCTCTCTCTCTCTCTCTCTCTCTCTCTCTCTCTTTTCCGGATGCTCACCTGGCTGGGTCTCTCCTCACCTGAGTGACTGAGGAAGGAGATGACTGGCTGAAGGACGAGGAGGCTCAAGGACGACTAGACTGCAGGAGGACGAATTAACTGGGGAGGAGATGACTGGAGATGACTAAGGTTGGTATTGTTAGACGCTTTCGGTTCTCTAATCAACTATTTCTAAATGCTACAGAAGAGATTAGTCGGGTTCTTGTGAGGGCTACTTTATGTTCCTGGTACAGAAGATGGGTCAAACTACCATCAGGGTCATAAAACTACAGCTGGAAATGCCCACAACTCTTACCAAAGCCTCGTCAGATATGTGTCCTTGGGCCCAAAAATGTTTAAAAATGCGACCCTGAGAGTTTCTAAGGTGATGGTAGAAAACGATTTGAGTGAATGAACTGAGTCTACTGTGACTGTATGTTAGGGATGACTAGAGATGACTTGAGTTTGGAGCACAAGTTGAGTGGGTGATGACTGTAGCTAGATGAATGGAATGGACCGAGTGGAAGTTGATTATAGGTTAGAAAAAAGATGACTGGAGATGACTGTTGACTTTAGAGCACGACAAGCTGACTGGGTGATGACTGTAGCAAGATGACTGATGAAGAGGATTTGACTGAATTGACCGAGTGCAAGTTGATTATAGGTTAGAAAAAAGATGACTGGAGATGACTGTTGATTTAGAGCACAAATTGACTGGGTGATGACTGTAGCAAGATGACTGATGAAGAGGATTTGACTGGAAGGGACCGAGTGGAAGTTGATTATAAGCTAGAAAAAAAAGATGACTGGAGATGACTGTTGATTTAGAGCACGACTAGTTGACTGGGTAATGACTGTAGCAAGATGACTGGAAGAGGAGTTGGCTGGAAAGGACCGAAAAAAATGACCAAGATGCTGACTGTAGGTTATGAAAAGATGACTGGAGATGACTGTCAGTTTGGAGAACAAGCTGAATGAGGGATGACTGTAGCAAGATGGCTGTAGAAGAGGATTTGACTGGGAAGAAGTGAGTATACAAACTGACTGTAGGATAGGAAAGCTGACTGATGACTGACATGAAGTGAGATGACTGGACGAAATAACTGGATGATGACTGTAGCGTGAAGAGCGAGGAAGTAGTTTTAGATGAGTAGAGAGATGACTTAAGATGAACACTTTAAGATGACTGGATGAATACTAGAAGAAAAGACTGACTAGAATAAGTGAAGTGAGGATGACTGTGGATGACTGGATGAGGAGGACAAGTAAAAGCAGACTATAGATTACCATACACAGAGACTGGATGGACGAGGTGACTGGATGACGGGTTAACTGGGTGACTGGTTGACTTTATGACGAGGAGATTGGATGACGAGGACTGGTGACGGGTTCTGAACGTGTAGCAACAGCAATCCGAGTGGCGCCAGTCAGTCAGTCAGTCCTGCATCCAACGTTGAACTGTAAAAAGAGGAGAAAAAATCTGCTTATCTGCACGTTTTTTCCTGATGTGTATTAGAGAGAGAGAGAGAGAGAGAGGCACGACATGGTGATCAAATAACATGTAGCTGAACACTCTCTCCCTCCCTCCCTCCCTTCTCTCTCCTCTTTCCTCCCGCCCTTCACTTCCTCCCCTTCCTTCCCCTTCACTACCCTGTCATCTAAGTGCATTATCTAGGACGGAACGGAGAGGAAAAACCACTATTACTCTCTCTCTCTCTCTCTCTCTGGCAAGGCTACACACACACACCAGAGAGAGAGAGAGAGAGAGAGTGAGACTTAACCAACCACGAAAGCCAGAACGTGTCTCAAATACCTCACACCGGCGTTTCGGAACATGCTTCGAACCCCGCGCACGATGAACCACCACATGAACTCTTGCCACTAACGACTCCCACTGCGCCTCCCCCCCCCCTCTCCTACCCCCCCTCCCTTCCCCGGGGCGATAAGGGCGAGGAACACACGCAAAGGACCAGGAAAAGTCACCCTAGTTTGCCTTGGTTATTCGAATCGCGTTTCAGCCTTGAGCCAAATGGGACTGAAAATTCACCCTTCGTAGCGTTCGTATGAGAAATAAATAAATAAAAAAAAAGTTGGATTATCAGAGGGTTAAAAAACAGGACGGGAGAAAAAGGTTGAAGGTCACGTAGAAATAAAAAAATATATATAAATAGAAAAGTGTATTATCAAAAGGGTGAAAAATTACAAAAAAAGCGTTCGTAAAATAAATGAATAAAAAAAAAAGTTGGGTTAGCAGAGGGTTAAAAAACAGGACGGGAGAAAAAGGTTGAAGGTGACGTAGGAATTAGTAAAAAAAATGGATTATTGGAAGTGGAAAATAAAGAAAAGAAACGTTCATATAAGAAATAAAATGAAAAAATGCTGGATTATCAAAAAGTGCAAGAAAGGAGGGGAGAAAAAGGTTGAAGGTGACGAAGAAATGAATGAAAAAAGTGGATTAGTGGAAAGTGGAAAAAAAATGAGCGTTCGTATAAGAATTAAATAAAACAAAAAAAAGTTGGATTATCAGAGGAGACAATAAAAAAGGGAGAAGAAAAATATGGTGATGTAGAAATGCATAAAAAAATGTATATTACTGGAAAGTGAAAAAAAAAAAAAAAACGTTCGTATGAGAAATTAAAAAAAGTTGGATTATCAAAAGGAGGCAAAAAATACTTAAAAAAAAGGTTGAGGTGATGAAGAAATAAATGAAAAAGGTGAGTAGAAAGTGAAAAAAATAAAAGAAGCGTTCGTATAATAAGTAAATAAATAAATATAAAGTTGGATTATCAAAAGGGGCAAAAAAGGAGGGAGAAAAGGTTAAGTAGAAATAAATAAAAAAAATGGATTACCAAAACCGTTAAAAAAAGGAGAAAAAGAATAAAAAAGTGGATTAGTGGAAAATGAAAAAAAGGAGAAAAGCTCGTATAAGAAATAAATATACAAGTTTGATTATCAGAAAGTGCAAGAAAGGAGTGGAGAAAAGGTTAAAGTAATGTTAAAATAAATAAAATAAAATGGATTATCAAAACTGTAAAAGAAAAAGAAGAAAAAGATGGCGATTTATATATATTTTTTCTTCTCCTTTTCTCTCTCTAAATTGGATAGGCTTCGGGGCAGGCAATTATCTTTCTAAGGCGGTGAATCTTCCTCTCCTCGTTTCTCTTTTTCCTTTTTCTCTCAGTTCTTTTTTTTTTTCTTGTCCTAAATGAAAGGGTCGGCTGTGGTGACGCGGGCTGGGATTTAGGAGTATTTGGGCCTAAAGTCTCTCTCTCTCTCTCTCTCTCTCTCTCTCTCTCTCTCTCTCTCTCTCTCGTCAAGGACTTTTTGTATGGTAAAATCACCGACGATTCCCTTCAATTGTCTATTTTTCTATCTATTCATCCATCTATTTATCTATCCATCCGCCTATTTATCTATCTATCTATCTACCTGTATATCTATCTATCAGACATTTGTAAAGGTATAACGATGTTTGTCTTTACTGTCCTATGAAGTGGTTGTGACTTTGGTAGTGGTGTTGTGATGGAGGTGGTGATGGTGGTGACGGTGATGGTGGTGGTGGTGGTGTCGGGGAGTGTTGGTGAAGGTTCTTGTGGGTGGCGGTGGGTGTGGGCGATGGGTTAAGGTGGTCAGTTCACGCTTGACCCTTCGCCTACCACACACACACACACACACACAGTCATTCCACGGTGCATTCCCTTCTGAGCCCAACACGAAATACAACTCACACTCACACCAGCCAACACCCACCACCTCTACATAGTTTCCTTTCTCCCATAATATAACGCATCACATACCCGGTGTATCTGATATCACATTGAAGTCAGATCTTATACCACAGAACCACCTCCTCGAATTTCACATACTTCTACATAGCACAGCATAACATAGCCAGTATAGGATAACGCACTCACACATCACACTATATTATGCAGTCATCTTAGAATCATCACATCCTTATTTCGTTATATATTACACTACACACAGTCACCTCCTCACTGTTCTCACCCCCCCACATACTAAATCACATATTCTCAAACACTTCAGGGCTAAGGCTGGTATTGTTAATTAAACGCTTTCACCTCCCACATCAACTACTTTCAAAGGCCAAAAATGAGATCAACCGAATTCTAACGAATGTGTTTTTAGGTTCATGGTACAGAAGAAGGGTCAGTCTACCACCAGGGTCATAAAACTACCCAAGGAAATGACCCAAACTCTCATGAAAGCCTCGTCAAATATGTGAGATTGGGCACAAGAATGTTTAAAAATATAGCCCTATTACTCCTACATTTTGGTAAAGCTTTAGTAGAGGTTATGTGTGGGTATTTTCATGGGTAGTTTTGTGAGCCTAGTGAAGATTTTACAAGGTTTCTGGACCATGGATGTCAAAACCACTCATGAGAACCAGGTTATGTGTAAGTATTTTCATGGGTAGTTTTATGAGCCTAGTGATAATTTGACAAGGTTTCTGGACCATGGATCTCAAAACCACTCATGAGAACCAGGTTATGTGTAAGTATTTCAATGGGTAGTTTTATGAGCCTAGTGATAATTTGACAAGGTTTCTGGACCATGGATGTCAAAACCACTCATGAGAACCCGATTAATCTCCTTTGTGACCTTTGGAAGTGTGTTAAGGCAAAATATGATAACTCCGAAACCGTTTAGCAGCATCAATATATAGCCCGGGAAGGGAAGGCAAAGGAAGGGAAGGGAAGGAAGGGGAAGAGAAGGGAAGGGTAGGTGAGAGCCGAGAGCGTATGAGAAAAAGGGCCTCATACCTCATACCTCATACCCAGAGCAAGATGATACACTCTCGGCATATTTTAACATCATACAGCATCCCACTATGGCCATTCAGATTTAGAGTCATCACAGCATCACTCATACGGGACCATCATGACCTCACACCTCACTACATCATTCTCCCGTCACATCTCCCAACACACAACATCCTTCTCTCTCTCTCTCTCTCTCTCTCTCTCTCTCTCTCTCTCTCTCTCTCTCTCTCTCTCTCTCTCTCTCTCTCTCACGTAATAGTACATGGAAGGAGTAAATGTGTGATATTAAAAGCATCAAAACATTGGTTACTCGTCGTGCTGAAAGTGTGTTGTGCTGTGTGGCAGGAAAGGAGAGCAAATAACTGTAAAGGAAGGAGGAAAACCGCAAATAATAATACAAAGAAAATAATGGTCCAGCACTCAGCGGGGTTTTAATCATCAAATCAACACTAACACTTTATGAATTATGTACCGAGATTCAACGCTTTGTTATTGTTATCTCACACGCAAGTAAAGGATATCAGCAAAACTTGTTATATCTTGTTTCCCTTCCCTTCCCTTCCCTTCCTTCCCTTCCCTTCTCTTTCCCTTCCTTCCCTTTCCTCGCCTTGCCTTTGTTAGAATATGATGATTTAGGATGTTTTTTTTTTAGAATGTATATAGTAAAGGATTAAGTGAGTATACCCTTCATCTTATCCTAACACCTTCCCTTCCCCTCCCTTCCCTTCCCTTCCCTTCCCTTCCTCTTCTCTTCCCCTTCCTTCCCTTCCCTTCTCTTCCTCTTCCTTCCCTTCTCTACCCTTCCCTTCCTTCTCTTCTCTTCTCTTCCTTCCCTTCCCTTCTCTTTCCTTCCCTCTCCTCTCCTCTCCTCCCCTTCCCTTCCCCTTCCTTCCCTGCCCTACCCTTCCCCTTCTCTTCCCCCTTCCCTACCCTTCCCTTCTCTTCCCCTTCCTTCCCTTCCCTTCCCTCTCCTCCCCTTCCCTTCCCTGGCTATATACTGATACGGGTAAACGGTTATGGAGTTATCATTTTTTATCTTAACTGACTAACATACCTTCATATATACACCCATTAACACCCATTCCAACCTCACTTCCACCCCTTTGCTTCCTCTCCCCTTTCACCCACTACATTTTCATCCCTCCCCCATTAATATACTCCATAAGCCTGACCAACATACTTTCATATACACCCATTCCAACCTCACTTCCTCCCCTTTGCTTCCTCTTCCCTTTCACCCACTACATTAATTAAAGGTGTTCCCAGAATCCTGACGCCCTTAAGTTCTCCTCTATTTCTTTTTTCCTCCAGGTGTTCTTTAATCTTTTTCCTACTCCTCCCCGTCTCCATCTTCACGTGGTCTGGCATTTCCTAATGACATCCCTTAACTCTCCCTCCTCTACCACCTCCGACGCCCTCCACCCATACACACATCCAGGCAGGCGATTCACTAACCACCCCTCACAAAACCCCCCTATTAATGTATATATTCAATTACTGGGAACCTAATATAGAGCTAATGTGTATTTTTTTTTCTAACTAGACTCTTCCTTGCGCCCACGTGGATCAGGAAAGAGCTTGTGGACGCATTGCATTAACGAAGGAACAAATGACTCGCCCAGACTTCCTTCCTCTCTTTGTGTACAGCGATTTGACAAGAATATTAAGGGAGGAGGGAGACGAGGGAGGGAGGAAAAGAGAAAGACGAGGGAATGGAGGGAGAAATGAGAGAAAAGGGAGGAAAGGGGAGGAAACGAAAGGAGAAGAGAGGAAGAGAATATGGGAAGAAAGGGAATTGAAAAGAGGAAAAGAAAGGGAGGAAAACAGAAAGGGGATAAGAAAGACGAGGGAATGGAGGGAGAAATGAGGAAGAGAAGGAAGGAAAGGGAAGGAAACGAAGGGAGAAGAGAGGAAGAGAATATGGAAGAGGAGAAAATGAAAAAAAGAACAAACGAAGGGAGAAATGAGAGAGAGAAGGAAGGGAAGGGGAGGAAACGAAAGGAGAAGAGAGGAAGCGAATATGGAAGAGGAGGGAACGGGAAAAAGAGAGGAGACGAAGGGAGAAAAAGAGAAAGAGGATAAGAAAGACGAGGGAATGGAGAGAAAAATGAGGAAGAGAAGGAAGGGAAGGGAAGGAAACGAAAGAAGAAAGGAGGAAGAGAATATGGAAGAGGAGGGAATGGGAAAAAAAGAAAAACGAAGGGAGGAAAAGAGGAAAGGGATAAGAAATGTGATGAGATGGAGAGATGAGAAAAAAAAATTGCCATCTGACACCACGCTGGAAATTCCTCATTGCTTTTTATATAAGACAGACCAAGACCTAAATAAAAACAATAGCAATAATAATAATAATAATAATAATAATAATAATAATAATAATAATAATAATAATAATAAATGATGATGATGAGACAAAGGAGGACGCGAACAAGGACACAGAGGTAGTGGCATTTATATATTTTTTTTCTTCACTTTTCTTTATTTATTTATTCATTTATTTATTCGTCCTCACCTGCCGGAAGCTGCCAGTCATCTCGAGTCATGCCCACAGCTCTCTCTCTCTCTCTCTCTCTCTCTCTCTCTCTCTCTCTCTCTCTCTCTCTCTCTCTGTTGGTGATGTTTGTCTTACTTGTGTAATTCATTCTTGCAGTAATTTTTACATTGTTAGTTCTCTCTCTCTCTCTCTCTCTCTCTCTCTCTCTCTCTCTCTCTCTCTCTCTCTCTCTCTCTCTCTCTCTCTCTCTCTCTCTCTCTCTGTTCTTACGAGCATTATAACTCGTCTCTCTCTCTCTCTCTCTCTCTCTCTCTCTCTCTCTCTCTCTCTCTCTCTCTCTCTCTCTCTCTCTCTCTCTGTTCTTACGAGCATTATAACTCGTCTCTCTCTCTCTCTCTCTCTCTCTCTCTCTCTCTCTCTCTCTCTCTCTCTATTTTCTTACGACCATTATAACTCATTTCTTTTGTTTTTTTTTTTTTATTTATTTTTATCTAGCCATCTATTTCTCTTTCTTTCTTTCTTTCTTCCTTCATTCTTTCTTTCCTTCCCCCCTCTCCCTCTCTCTCTACCCCCCCCCCCCCGCCTTTTTTTGTTTTTCTATCTATCTTTCTTCCTTCCTCTCTCTCTCTACCCCCCCCCCCCCCCGCCGCCTTTTGTTTTGTTTTTCTATCTGTCTATCTTTCTTCCTTCCTTCCTTCTTTCCCTTTCTTTCTTCCCTTATCTTTCTTTCTTTCCTTCCTCCCTCTCTCTCTACACCCCCCCCCCTCTCCCCTTCGCCCGTATAACACATCACACATCACTCAACAAGGCTTTCGTTGCATCACCCTCGTCAAGGCTTCGAGAGGACGACCTGAATACTTGTATCGAGACCATTATGTGCTACTGGTTGAAGGTCGTTGTTGTTGTTGTTGTTGTTGTTACTGTTATTATTATTGTTATTATTATTAGTTGATGTTGTGTGTGCTGCGAGACGTGAAGGGATAACAACCCCAAATCTCATTATATTTCTTGGTGGTTGTTGTTTTGTATAATTTCTTCTTCGTCTTATCATTTATTAACTCTTCCCTCTTCATCTTTGCTTCGCTATCTATTTCCTTCTTTCATCATCATCCCTTTATCCTCCCCCTTCCTCCTCTTCCTCTTTTCTCCACTATCCTCCTCCTTTTCTTATACTCTTTTTTCTTTTTCTCCCTTTCTCCATCCCTTCCCTCTTTCTCTTTGCTTCACTTTCTCCTTCCTTCTTTCATACTCTTCCTCTTTTTATCTCCCTTTATTTCCTCCTCTTATTTTTTTTAGTTTGAGTTACTTCTTGTGTGAGACTTAAATCCTGCTTTTCCTCTTATCTCCAAAAATCCTCTTCCCTTCTTATATTCTTCCTATTTTCTCTCCGTTTATTTCCTCCTCTTCTTTTCTTGTAGTTTAGGTTACTTCTGCAAAACCTGAAGGAGATACGAACACACGACCCATTTTCTTCCTCGTCCGCCACCAAGCAAACAAGAACAGACGATACGATATTCCTTTGTTTTCCGTAATTTATTGTTATTGCACCAAGGTAGGAGAAGAACGCTCGTGACGCGGCGTTTTTGCTCCCTTTTCGTTTTCCGGGTTCCGTCTCCTTTACTCGTGTTTATTATTATGTGCTTCGTTCTTGTTGTTTCAAGGTCTTCAGATGGGTTTTATGTCAACGTTAGTGAAAAAAGGTAAGAATGACTAGGAGGCCAAGGAAGGAAGGGGGAGGAGATGGAGAGAGGAAAGAGGACGAGAAGAGAGAAGAGAAGAAAGGAAGGAAGGAGGATGAAGTGGACGGAGGGAAGAAAAGGAGAGGAAGACAAAGAAGAGAAAGAAGAGGAGGAAATAATGGGAAAAAAGAGAAGTATGGAAAAGGGGACGGGATGGAATAAGAAAGAAAAGGAAGGAGAGACGAAGGGGAAGGGACGAAGGAAGGAAGAGGAAGATAAGAAACGGCAGGATATGGAGGGAGAAAAGAGGAAGCGAAAGAAGGAATAGGGGGAACGAAGGGAGAAAAAGAGGAAGAGGGTTAAGAAGAGATGTAGATGGATGAGAAAGAGAGGAAAAGAAAGGAAAGGAAACGAAAGGAAAAAAAAAGGGGAAGAGGAGGGGATGGAGAGAGGAAGACAAGACAGGAAGGAAACGAAGGAAGAAAAAGAAGATGAAGTAGAGATGGAAGGAAGGATAATATGACATGGAGGAATTAGAAGAAGAAAAAGAGAAGGGAAAGGAAGCTTGTCTACCCCATTTTCTCTCTTATTTATAATCTATTGGTGAATTTACTTAATAATTTCAAGAACTACAAGAATCTACATGTCAACATAACCCAAGAACACACTATGCCCCGCTAATACACATGCCCCGAACTCGTACATAATGGCATCGAACGCTCCAACAAATCGATTCAGGCGGCTCTATAGAGGATCCAAGCCTGATGAGACCGTGGACAAAGGATCAATCGCTACCAGAACCTGTTGGGGGGCGGAGGACGAGAGGAGGAGGATTCGATAGCATCTCTATGTCACGAATAGGAAGAGATAAATGAAAGGAAGAATAGACGCAGATAATCCTAGATAAAGATAGGAGGGAGGGGACAAAAGGATAGATAGATGGATAGCTAGAGAGAGAGAGAGAGAGAGAGAGAGAGAGAGAGTCTCTCTCTCTCTCTCTCTCTCTCTCTCTCTCTCTCTCTCTCTCTCTCTCTCTCTCTCTCTCTCTCCCCTTTCTTTTTTGTCTCGTATATCTTCTTCCTCCACTTTTTTCCCCTCCTCTCTCTCCCTCTTCCCTTCATCTTCAGCTCTCCTTTTTTTTTGCCCTCTACCCTTTCCTCCTCTCTCTTTTTTTTTTTTTTTCTCTCTCTCTCTCTCCTCTAAGCCACCCGCCACCCTTTCCGCTACACATCTTCCCATGCTCTTTTTTTCCTCCCCTCCCTAATCTTTTTCTTCCTATTTCCCACGATCTATTTTTTCCTCCTTCCTCTCTCTCTCCCTCCCTTCCTTTCATTCTTTCTTCCTTGTTCTTTTTTTTAGGGAGGGAGAGGGAGAGGGGGGAGAGGTTGGTCCACTGAATATGAATGAATGAATGAATGATGAATAAGTGTGTGTGTGTGTGTGTGTGTGTGTGTGTGTGTGTGTGTGTGTGTGTGTGTGTGTGTGTGTGTTATAGTTTCTTATTATTATTATTATTATTATTTCTTATTTTTATTCTTATTGTTGTTGTTTTCAAGTTAGCATTCGTATATTCTTTGTAATTTTTTTGTTTTATTTACTCTCTCTCTCTCTCTCTCTCTCTCTCTCTCTCTCTCTCTCTCTCTCTCTCTCTCTCTCTCTCTCTCTCTAAAACAGTAAAATTCCCATTACGCATCCTCTTCCTCTTCGCTCACTCCTCCATTCTTTCCCTTCTCTTCCCACACTTTCGTAATATACCCCCCCCCCCCTTCCCCCCCCCCCCCCCCCGGGCAGGAACCTAAATGCCAGGTAGAAAATGATCTGTCCAGGTGTTTCTCTCTGTCCCTCCCCCCCTACCCCTTCCCCCCCTCCCTCCCTCTTCCTCTTTTCTTCCTACCTCTGTCTCCTCCATGTCCTCTTCCTGTCTCTCTTTTTCCTCCTCTTCTCATTCCGTTGCCTCTCATTTTCTTTCTTTTTCTCTTTTTCTTTCTTCGTCTGTCCCATCTCCTCCCTTCCTTCCTCTCTTTTCCTCGTTTTCTTCTTCCTTCCTCTTTTATTTCTTCCATATTTCTCTCTTTGTTACTTCCTTAATCCTCTTTCTTTTTTTTCTTCCTCCATCAACCTCTTCCTTTCTTCCTCTAATCCCCCGTTTCCTCTTTATTTCCTTTCTTCGCTTTTTACTTTCTTCCTTCTTTTCTTGTTTTTATATCTTTTTCTCTTCTCCCTCCTTTTCATCTCCCTCCCTTTATCATCCTCCATTTTTCTCACTATCATCTAACTCCCTTTATTTTTTTCCTCTCATATCATCAATTATTTTTATCCTCGTCACTTCCTCTTCCTCCTCCTGGTTATTGATATTCTATTCTTAGTTTCTCATTTGTTTTATCTTCTTTCCTTATCGCCAATCACTTATATTCTCTTGGTCAATTCCTTTTATTACGTCTATTGCTTCTTTTTCCAGTTTCCCTCCTCTTCTTCTTGTCTATTGCTATATGTTCTCATTTTCTCATTCGTGTTTTCGTATTTCTCTTATCGACATTTATTAATAATCATGTTCTTTTTCCTCCTCTTCCTCTTCCTTATCGCTATATTGTCTTATTTCCTTTTCCTCCTCTCCTTCCTGCTCATTGCTATTCTGAAGTTATTTTCTTTTTCGTATTTTCTATTCTTCCCTTATAACCAGTCATTAATATTTGTGTTCTTATTCCTCCTCCTCCTCTTCCTTATCGGTATGTTTTCTGTTACTTCCTTTTCCTCCTCTCCTTCCTATCTATTGCTATTCTGAAGTATTATTTTCTCTTCCCTTATCATCAGTCATTAATATTTGTGTCCTTATTCCTCCTCCTCCTCTTCCTTATCGGTATGTTTTCTGTTACTTCCTTTTCCTCCTCTTCTTCCTGCTCATTGCTATTCTGAAGTTCTTATTTTCTTCGTATTTTCTATTCTTCCCTTATTACCAGTCATTAATATTTGTGTTCTTATTCCTCCTCCTCCTCTTCCTTATCGGTATGTTGTCTGTTACTTCCTTTTCCTCCTCTCCTTCCTATCTATTGCTATTCTGAAGTATTATTTTCTCTTCCCTTATTATCAGTCATTAATATTTGTGTCCTTATTCCTCCTCCTCCTCTTCCTTATCGGTATGTTTTCTGTTACTTCCTTTACCTCTCTCCTTCCTGCTCATTGCTTATTATTTTCTCATTTTCCTTTATCGCCAATCACTCGTCCGTTCGCTTAATTCTCTGCGTTCGTCACTTCCTCTATTTTCATCCTCTTCTTCCTCTTCTTTATCATCACCGTGTTGTCCATCCTTCTCACGTCCAGCACTTCCTCCTTCACCGACCTCCATTTCCTCTTCTTGTATTCATTATCAGGCGCTCACTCATCCCTAACTCCCTCGCATTCACCATCCTGAGTATCATTATCTACTATCTCTGTCCTTTCATCTCTGTTAATGACGTAATCCACCACTGACCCGTTTTCTTTCTTTACATTCCTCTCCGTAGTACTTTTTTCCTCCTCTTCCATTCATTTTTAAAGCCCTAACTCATCTCTATAAGTGTCACCATTATCTCACGTTTTTTGTTCTCATTATATACCTATGCAATCCACTACTGTTCAATTTTCTTTATTTACATTCCTCCCCGTAATACGTTTTTCCTTCTCTTCCATTCATTTTTAAACCCCTAACTCATCTCTATAAGTGACATCATTATCTAGAGTCTGTTCTGTCATCTATACTATCTACGCAATCCACTACTGTCCCATTTTCTTTATTTACACTCCTCTCCGTAATTTTTTCCTCCACCTGCCTTCATTTTTAAAGCCCTAACTCATCTCTCTAAGTGACATCATTATCTAGAGTCTGTTCTGTCATCTATACTATCTACGCATTCCACTACTGTCCCATTTTCTTTATTTACACGCCTCTCCGTAATTTTTTCCTCCACCTGCCTTCATTTTTAAAGCCCTAACTCATCTCTATAAGTGTCATATTATCTATAGTCTGTTCTGTCATCTATAATATCTACGCAATCCACTACTGTCCCATTTTCTTTATTTACACTCCTCTCCGTAATTTTTTCCTCCACCTGCCTTCATTTTTAAAGCCCTAACTCATCTCTATAAGTGACATCGTTATCTATAGTCTGTTCTGTCATCTATACTGTCTACGCATTCCACTACTGTGTCCCATTTTCTTTCTTTACATTCCTCTCCGAAGTACTCTTTTCCTTCTTGTGCCTTCATTTTTAAGTCCTAACTCATTCTAATTCGTTAATATTCACAATCTTTATTTATCTTTCATTTCTGTCCCTCATTATTACAACCCAATATTTTTTTTAACTCCCGATCTTCTTTTGTTTATCTGTATTTTTGCGCTCTCTCCTTCATCCTTGGTCCGAAATATTCACTACCTATATAATTCTCTCTCTCTCTCTCTCTCTCTCTCTCTCTCTCTCTCTCTCTCTCTCTCTCTCTCTTTTCTTCTTTTTCTCCTCATTCGCCTTCTCTTTCTACTTGTTCTCCTTTTTCTTCTAACTCCTTTTTTTGCTTTCTTTATTCTACGCTTTTACCCATTTTCCCCTCTCTCTCTCTCTCTCTCTCTCTCTCTCTCTCTCTCTCTCTCTCTCTCTCTCTCTCTCTCTCTCTCTCTCTCTCTCTCTCTCTCTCCGTTTTTTGTTGACAGCATTACTACAACCCAATACTTTCTTTTCACTCCTTTTTTTTTTCCTTATTGTGATTCACGTTCCCTCCTCCGACAAGTGTTCATTTCTCTTCACTCCCTCGTATTCATCATCTCTATCGTGTCATTCATTATATGGTATCTGATCCTTTTCTTATCCTCCTCCTTTTTATCCTCTTCTTCATCCGCCTCCTCTCAGTTCAGTCTAAAGGATTCAATAGGATTCAGTCGTCTTTAACTCACTCCTATTCATCCCATTTATTACCAGCTCTCACTTAATCCTACACTTATGTTCTCGATCCTATTCTGATCCTCTTCCATCTTCGTGATCCTTATCCTCCAATTCCCTTATCCTTTTCTTCCTACTTGTCATTTCCTTATCTATATGTTCCTCAATGTCCTTCTGCTGGTCCTTA
The DNA here is from genome assembly GCF_024679095.1 of Eriocheir sinensis. Classification (NCBI taxonomy): domain Eukaryota; kingdom Metazoa; phylum Arthropoda; class Malacostraca; order Decapoda; family Varunidae; genus Eriocheir; species Eriocheir sinensis. The sequence continues at coordinate 10,657,588 of NC_066563.1, forward strand.
TAATTTTTTTTAAACTCACAGCGTTGCCTCTCTCTCTCTCTCTCTCTCTCTCTCTCTCTCTCTCTCTCTCTCTCTCTCTCTCTCTCTCTCTCTCTCCTTTTTCTTCTCATTTGCCTTCTTCTCTTTCTACTTGTTCTCCTTTTTCCTCTAACTCTTTTTGCTCTCTTTATTCGACGCTTTTACCCATTTTCCCCCCCCTCTCTCTCTCTCTCTCTCTCTCTCTCTCTCTCTCTCTCTCTCTCTCTCTCTCTCGACACATGTTTAGGGTCATAGTATCATAAAAAGCGTCGTGGAGGCGTTATGTGTTTGTGGTGTCAACATTATTTGCTTGCTAAGGAAAAACTGGTCTTATGCTACGACACGTCTATGTTTTTCTTTTTTTTTTAACCTTTTTTTTTCCCTTCCTCTGGCGCCTATTTTTTGTGTGTGACTCCAGACGCGTCCTGTCCTTCACTCTCCTCTCCTTTCCCCTTATGGTTAGGTTCTTTTTTCATCTTCGTCCTTATTTTTATGCTTTTCAGGCTATCTTTTTCTATCAATACTCATTTTTCCTCCTCTAACTGACTAATTCTCGTTCTTCTTTTTTTTTCTTATGAGTCAAGATGTAGGATTAGTTTTTCATTCTCCTTTCCTTTCCCCTTTTGGTTATGTTCTTTTTTCATCTTCGTCCTTAATTTTATGCTTTTCAGGCTATATTTTTCTATCAATACTCATTTTTCCTCCTCTAGCTCTCCCTCTCCTTTTTTTCTTATGAGTCAAGATGTAGGATTAGTTTTTCATTCTCCTTTCCTTTCCCCTTTTGGTTATGTTCTTTTTTTATCTTCGTCCTCATTTTCATGCTTTTCAGGCTATCTTTTTCTATCAATACTCATTTTTCCTCCTCTAACTAATTCTCTTTCTTCTTTTTTTTTCTTATGTGTCAAGATGTAGGATTAGTTTTTCATTCTCCTTTCCTTTCCCCTTTTGGTTATGTTCTTTTATCATCTTCGTCCTTATTTTTATGCTTTTCAGGCTATATTTTTCTATCAGTATGCAATTTTTCTTCCTCTAGCTCTCCCTCTCCTTTTTTTCTTATGTGTCAAGATGTAGGATTAGTTTTTCATTCTCCTTTCCTTTCCCCTTTAGGTTAGGTTCTTTTTCTTTCACCGTCCTTACTTTCCTACTTTTCAGGCTATTTTTTCCCATTATTACTCATTTCTTCTTCTTCCTCTTGGACTCCCTCATTTCCTTTGCTTATGAGTCAAGACGTTGCTCCATTCTCCTTTCCTTTCCCCTTTAGGTTAGGTTCTTTTTCTTTCACTTTCGTCCTTACTTTCATGCTTTTCAGGCCATTTTTCCCATTATTACTCATTTCTTCTTCTTCCTCTTGGGCTCCCTCTTCTTTTTCTTTTTTCTTATGAGTCAAGATGTAGGATTAGTTTTTCATTCTCCTTTTCTCTCCTTCCTTGCATTGGTTCTTTCTTTTTCACTTTCGTCCTTACTTTCATGTTTTTCAGGTTATCTTTTTCTATTAGCACTCATTTTTTCTCTCCTCTAGCACTCCCTCTTCTTTTTTTCTTTCATTACTTTTTCACTCCTTTCCCCTCCTTTCTTGCATAGGTTTTCTCTTTCACCTTCGTCCTCACTTTCATACTTCTAAGTCTATCTTTTTCCATCAACACTCATTATTCTTCCTCTAACGCTCCCTCTTATGAGTCAAGACGTAGGATTAGTTTTCAATTCTCCTTTCCTCTCCTCCCTTGCATCGGTTCTTTCTCTTTCACCCTCGTCCTCACTTTCATTCTCCTAAGTCTCTTTTTTTCTATTAGTACTTATTTTTCAACTTCTTTATTGCCCTAGTGAGTCAAGACGCAGATAACTCCTTCACTCCTTTTCCTCTCCTCCCTTGCATCGGTTCTTTCTCTTTCACCTTCGTCCTCACTTTCATTCTCCTAAGTCGATTATTTTCTATGAGTACTTTCTTTTTTTCCCTAGTGAGTCGAGACCCAGCATTACTCCTTCACTCCTTTCCTCTCCTCCCTTGCATAGGTTCTTTCTCTTTCACCTTCGTCCTCACTTTCATTCTCCTAAGTCGATTATTTTCTATTAGTACTTTCTTTTTTTCCCTTGTGAGTCGAGACCCAGCATTACTCCTTCACTCCTTTCCTCTCCTCCCTTGCATCGGTTCTCTCTCTTTCACCCTCGTCCTTAATTTTCATACAAGCCTATTTATTTTTTTCATCAGTAATTATTTTTAATTTGGTGACCCGCTTTCTTTCTTTTTCTAATGAGTCATGGCGTCATTTCAGTGTCACTCTCCTTTTCCCCTTTTTAGGATTGATTATTTCACCCTCGTCCTTACTCTCGTTTTCTTTTAAAGTCAATTATTTCGGCTATTTTTATTTTTAATCTTCTGGCGCCCTCATTTCTTTTTCTTATGTCATTTCAGTCCTTCTTTCATTTCTCCCTCTTCGTATATTTTGTTTTACCCTCGACCGTTCTTCCAAGACTCTATACCTTTTCCAACGTCTATACTTTTAGCTCACGACACTCCTTTCTTTTTCTTGTGTCATTTCAGTCCTTTCCTTTCTTCTACCTCTACGGAGATTTTTTTTTCCCTGGTCCGTTCTTCCAAGACTCTACTTTCCCCAACGTCTATATTTTTAACTCACGGCATTTTAAAACCCCAAAGAGGCGAGGATCAACGCGTTCGTACATTGTTTTTACCCTCGACTGTTCATCCAAGACTCTATACTTTTCCCAACGTTCATATTTTAAGCTCACGAAATTTTAAAACCCCAAAGAGGCGAGGATCAACGCGTTCGTACATTGTTTTTACCCTCGACCGTTCTTCCAAGACTCTATACCTTCTCCCAACGTCTATACTTTTTAGCTCACGGCATTTTAAAACCCCAAAGAGGCGAGAATCAACGCGTCGGTCGGTCACTTCCTCTCAGTCCTGCGTCGATGGATAATGAGGATTGACGAAAAAAGCTTCACTAATTATAGGAAGGTGCGCCATCAGGACTCCCTTCACCCCCTACCCTTTGATTATTTTAGTAAGAGTGCAGCTGTAGGATGGCGGAAGTGGAGGGAAGGGGAGAAGGGAAGGATGCGAGACACGAGGAAGGGACGAAGGGAAGGAGGGGGTGGGAGAGGAGGAGGAGGAGCAGGAGGAGGGAGGGTGGGCAAGGGTGGGCAAGGAAGGATAAGGCTGGGAGGGAAGGAGAGGGAGGTAAGGAGGAGGGGAAGACAGGAAGGGAAGGAGATATGGAGGCTGGAGAAGGGTAGGCAAATGGGGAGGAAGAGGAGGAAAAAGAGATGGAGAGGGATGGGTAGGAAAGAGTTGGGACTAGGAAGAGGAGGAGAAAGAGATGGGAAGGAAGGGAAACATGAGAGAGGGAGGGTTGGGAGGGAGCTAAAAAGAGAAGGGAGGAAAGAAAAGAGGAATGAAATATGAAGAGAGAAAGAGGAAGATGGAGAGGAGGGGGAAAAGGAGGGAAGGGAAGAAAGGGGAATACAACAAATGGATAAAGAGGAGCAAAAGGAAAGAGAAAGGAAGAGGTAGAAAGAGGAAGAGGAGGAAATGGATGCATGAGGGACACGAGAGATGAATAAAGAGGAAGAGGAAGAAGAGGCAAGAGAGGAAGAGAAGGAGAGAGGGAGGAGGAAAGTATGAGAAAGAATAAGAGAAAGGAGGAGAGAAGAGGAAAGAGAGGAAGATAAGGAAAGAGGCTGGGAAAAGGGAGAGGAAGAGAAGGAAAGCATGAAAGAAAGAAGAGGAAAGAGGAAGAGAAGGAAAGAATCTGAGAAAAGGGAAAAGAAGAACAGGAGGAAAGCATGAAAAAGAAGAAGAGGAAGAGAGGAAAGAGAAGGAAAGCGGCTGAGGAAAGGGAGGAAGAACAGGAGGAAAACATGAAAGAAAAGAGGAAAATAAAGAAAATAAAAAGGGGAAAAGAAAGAAAAGGAAGGGAGAACGAAAAATAAACGCCATCAGTTATAAATATGACCAAATTAACATGTTTTGCCGAGGCTTCAAGACCCATGCTCCTCCCCCCTTCGAACCCTCCTCCCCACGGCCCACATACCTCTTCTCCCCCGGGGCGCCCATCTCCCTCCCCCCTGCCACTCCTATCTCCCACTGTTGACCCTCCCACGTGACCTCACACCTCCCTGAGCCCCCTCCTTCACCCTTATCCTTATCCTCCTCCTCCCTTATTCTTCCCTTATTCCCTGTGTTATGTTGTGTTTCTACTTCCTCTCTCTCTCTCTCTTATGACTTCCCCCCTCAACCCTCAACCCCCCCACCTCCTCCTCCTCTTCACCTCCCCATTCCCTTCCCTTCTCGTACCCCAGGTTAATCCCCCCGCGCACTATCCTCCCCTGCCCCAACTCCCCAGCAGCCCCCTCCTCCCCATGGGCCTGGGCGGGGAGGGAACACAATCAGGTCAGCGGGTCTGAGTGTCGCTGGTGAGTCATGGCTGCCTCCCTCCCTCCCCTCCTTCGCTTCCCGCCTCATTCTCCACCTCCCCGCGATCTTGCTTTTCATATCCGTCTCATTCCCCTCCTCGTTTGTACTTCCCTTTTCTGCGCTTCCCTTTCGTTCCTCTCCCTCTGTTCATTCTCCTCCTCTTTTCCACTTCCCTTCCGTTCCTCTCCCACCTCCTGATTCCACTTTTCATATTCTCATTCTCTCCCCTCCACTCCCCTTTCGTTCCTCTCCTCCAACTTTCATATCCGTTTGTTTATTCTCCTTCTCTTCCACTCCCCTTTCGTACCTCTCCTCCTGATTCTACTTCTCTTCCTATCCTTCTCATCCTCTCCCTTGCACTTCCCTTTCGTTCGTCTCCCACCATCTCGCCCTCTCGTTTTCGCTTTTCATTTCCGTCTCGTTCTGCTCCTCGTTTGCACTTCCCTTTCATACTTCTCCCACCATTTCCTCGCCTCCGGTTTACCCATTCAGTCTAGTCGATGTAACACAGACATTGGAAGAAGTTTCTTTTCAAACAGTCACCCGCCACTGGAACAATCTTTCTTCAGACGTAGTAAATGCGATTACCATCAACTCCTTCAAATATAGAATCGACCGTCACTTCACTGCGTCAGGAGTGAACTGAATATTGAGGTGCTTTCATCTGCTCCCCAGGCCCCAAGTAGCTATCGAGCAGATTAAATCACCACAGCGGGCAACCTCGTAATGAGCCAATAGGCTTTCTGTTGCCTGCATGTCCATGTTTCCTGATCTTGTACATATCCGTCATCTCACTCTCCTCTGCACTCCCCTTTCGTTCTCTTCCATCTTTTCCCTCTCCTATAATATCCTCCTCGCTCTCCCCACCCTAGTCCCTCGTGCCTCTTGAGTGAAGGATATCATTTCCTTTACATAACAACAGGTTAATTCACGCTTTGCTGCTGCTCCCTCGCCTGACGCCTCACGGATTCCGCTCCCGTCTCTCTGCTTGCTCACGACTGCTTCCCCCTTCCCTTCACTGACACTCCCTCGTTCCTCCCTCTCATGGTTTCAGGGTTTACACGCATGCATTAGGGATTAACTCAATAGTCTCATAAATGTCTTCCCTTCTACACTAACCTCGCCACTAAGGCCTTTATTGTATGCTCCTCACTTTTAACTTCTCACTAACTTCATAAATATCGTTCCTTCTACACTAACCTCGCCACTAACACTTCTTTATCATATGCTTGACACTTGGATTGACTTCTTCCTCACGCTCGCTTCTCCCCCTCCCTCTCCCTCCGTTCTTCTCCTCGTGGCTTAAATGTTTATGTAATTTAGGTAAACATGAGCCTCAGACATCGTGCTAACCTCCTAACCCTATTGTCGCCTCCGCTAGCCTGACCTCACGTGCCTGCTGTCATCCTCTCTTTGTGTCGGTGTGTTTGAAGGCTGCCGTGTATATATTTGGTAGGTCAGGGAGTTAGTAGTTTGTAGTTCTGCTAACCTAAAATCTAACCTAACTTAACTTATGCTAACCTAACAATCTAACCTATGCTAACTTAACCTAACCTCTGCTAACCTAAAACCTGACCTAATCAAACCTAACCCTAACCTATGCTAACTTAAAATCTGACCTAATTAAACCTAACCTATCCTAAAAACTAACCTAACCTAACTTATGCTAACGTAAAACCTGACTTAATTAAACCTAACCTAACCTATGCTAATCTAAAAGCTAACTTAATTATACCATATCATAAAACCTAACCTAACCTAAAACCCAACCTAGCTTAATCCAACCTAACCTAACCTCGCTAATATGCAGTGAATCTATGTTTTAACTAACCCCGCAGAACACACTTTTCCCCTCACCCGCTTGCTGGCCGGCCTCTTGGGGACAGGACAAGACAGCTATTGAGAACCGCGCCCCTCTGTCCCTTTCACCGCCACCTGCACCGTCTGGGGGAGTGTCGCAGCTGCACCGTCCACGCCCACCCCAGGGGAGCACCCACCCCGCCCCAGGACGCGCCAAACGACACCAAGGATACTCACAGGTCCTATAGGAGGCGTGGCTGAAGGTGAAATCCCAGGCGAAGTCGTAGCGTTGACATCTGCAGGAACCCCGACTTGTAAGGTCCTGTGGGATGTGTGTTAGTGTGTCTGTCTGTCTTCGTCCTCCCAATGTGCGATACTTCCTGATGTGCGTATTAATGTTATCGCGCCCTCATTTCCGCCTTATTAAAACGGTGGCGTGGGTGGCAAGGGCGGCGCGCGGGTGTAAAGAGTTCCAAGGGTCAGGTCACGGGTTCAGCACCAGCACAGTTGAGGCAGCGAGTGAGGTAATGTCTCCAAGTAGCGTGGGTGAGGCCGAGGAGCGCCGTGAACGTGCGTCCTCTCTCCACCACGCCCAGGGAACAACTGCCCACATCGCTATCGAGAGAGTCCCGCAAAATGGCGAGCCCTCCCTCCCTTGGCCGTCCCTCCTTCCTCTCCTCCCACCCCAAATCCTGCCCCTCCCTCCCTTGGCCGTCCCTCCTACCTCTCCTCCCGCCCCAAATCCTGTCCCTCCTACCTCTCCTCCCACCCCAACTCCTGCCCCTCCCTCCCTCCCTCTACCACCCGTCCTCCCCTCCTCGACCCCCCTGTAGCGCGAGCATCCCCCTCCTTCCCTCCTTCCTCCCTTTCCTTCTCGTTCTCTCCGCCACCTTTCCCTTCCTCCCTCCCTCTCTGTCCCGTTCCCTCATCCTTGGTTACGGTCCTTTCCTTTCCTCTTACCTCCTCTCTCTCTCCCTGTGTATGTGTGTGTGTGTGTGTGTGTGTGTGTGTGTGTGTGTGTGTGTGAGAGAGAGAGAGGTTAGATGAATACAAAAGTTTCCCCTGCTAATGTTGTGTTATTTTGTGTTGTGTTGTGACCTTTAGCGTAAAACCACAACCCAACTGACTTCCTGACCAACAGAGAGAGAGAGAGAGAGAGAGAGAGAGAGAGAGAGAGCAACACGTCTCGTCTATTCCTCTAATCACTGGGTTTCGCATCCTTATTTCACCTCCATTTTCATTATTACATCTTCCTCTTCCTCCTCCGTCCTTTCCGGCTTCCCTCCCAGCCTCTCCTTCCCTCCAACCCTCCCGCGACCCTCCCTCCATCCCTCCAACATGCCTCTCTCTTCCACATATTTTGATCCTGTCCCTCTCTCTCCCGTCCCGACCCTCTTTTCCTCTGAGCTCCCTCCCTCCCTTCCTTCCTCTGGTATAGTTAAGGACTGGGTGACAGGGTGAGGCAGGGTAGGAGGGGGGGAGGAGGGAGATGCCTGAGGCTGGAGAGGAGGCATGGAGAGAGGGGGAGAGGGAAAGCATGGGAGGGTCACACGGTTTTGGCAATACTGGGAAGAGGTTCAACGCAACTGAAAGCAAGGGAGTGATTGGGGGAAGGTAAAAACAGGAACATGCATTACTGAAGGGCAAAACAAGGTGTGGGGGGGCCGGGGGGGGCGGGGGTAGGTAAGGAGGAAGCTGGGAAGGAAAGGGAGGGGCCGAGGAGACGGAGGGTAGGGAGGGAGGAGGCGGGTGGGGTGAAGGGAAGGAGGCGTGTTTGGGGTGACAGGGGGAGGGGAACGGAGCCGACCACGTGGTCTTTATACGTTCCACCACCACCATCACCACGACCACCACTACTACTACTACTACTACTACTACTACTACTTTGCATCCTCTGCCACTAACGCCCCAACCAACATCCACAAACATCACCACTACCATAACCACTACCACCACTACTAGTATTACTACTACTACTACTACTACTACTACTACTACTACCACTACTACTATGCATCCTCCGCCACTAACGCCCCAACCAACATCCACAACATCACCACCACTACGAACATCACCACAACCACCATAACCACTACCACCACCACTACTACTACTACCACTACCACCACTACTACTATGCATCCTCTGCCACTAACACCCCAACCAACATCCACAAACATCACCACCACCACCACCAACAACAACAACAACGATAACAATACCACCACCAAACACCACCACCACCACCACCAGCGTGAGAGACACTTCCTCCCTCCCTTGTTCCCTTCCTCCTGGTCGCCCTCGGAACCCCATCATCTGGCGGCGGGGCTCGAACACCCGCCCTTGGGAACTCACTCGTGTTGCTACCTGTCGGAATTCGGGGTTTTGTCGCACATCTGCCGCCCTATTGTGTGTTGTTGCAGGCCAGTATGCACCGCTCTCCCCCCCCCCCGCCCCCTCGCCCCCATGACCACCTTATCCCTTTGCCTACCTTTCCTCACCCCTTCATCACGCCCCCCTTCCCCCTTCCATCACGCCCCACGTCCCCCTTTCCCCTCCTCACGTCTCACAATCATAACCTATCACACGCAGTAACCTGTTGATGCTGCCCTTCCCAGGTAACGATCGGAATGACTCCTCCTCCTCCTCTTCTTCTTCTTCTTCCTCCTCTTCCTCCTTCCCCTCTTTCGGGAGATTATAAACTCCAGAAAAGCGTTACAGACCTCCAGAAATGTTTGATAATGTCCCGAATTTTGATGTTTGTAAGACGTGATAGGCCATGGATGCATTTTTTTTTTCTGCGTGGCTATAAAATGCTGAAATCTGAGGGTCTTTCCGGTTATACGAACTATCGACTTTTTATTTTTTTTTGCATTTTTCCAATGTATTTTTTTACGTAGAATCCGAAAATAACATTGTTTTTTTGGAGAAATGGATAGATAAAAAGTTATTCAACTTTAAAGTTATTTATTTCCTATGCATTACTGAAGAAATGCAAACTTTTATTTTTCCTTTCTTTTATCAAATGTAAGACATACCTGGAAAGGATAGGTTTGATTTTTGACCTGAAAGAGAGGAAAAATGAAAGTTAGCATTTCTTCAGTATTACATAGGGAATAAATAACTTTAAAGTTGAATAACTTTTTACCTATTGGTTTCTCCAAAAAAAAATTGTCATTTTAGGATTCTACGGAAAAAAATACATTGAAAAAATGTAAAAATACCCCAAAAATCGATAGTTCGTATAACCGGAAAGATCCAAATCTGACTTAGTTTTTCACACATAGCAGCCAAGAGTCATAGAAAGTAGTCGCAACACTAAGCTCATCCTGTAGACTATTACGTTTGACCTCCATAATCAACACAACAAAACCACACGTATGCAACACTTTACCCGCCCTGTATTGCACCTCTAACCCAAGATCCATGCAACCACAAGCCACAAAACAATAAAACCCACATATGGGACACTGAAACCTTATCAATTGCACCTCCAAATCCATACTCAACAAAACAAAACACATGTATGCAACACTAACTCGTCCCGTTTTGCACTTCATTTTCAAGAGCTATACAACACAGCCACAACACTTAAGCTCCACGTATGTAACACTCACCTCATCATTTATTGCGCCTTACCTCCAAGACCTATGCAATACAACCACAACACACTAAAGTTCACGTATTAACCTAACTTCTCCTAACACAGTATCTCCTAACCTAACCTCTCCTCTATAACATAACTTCCTAATGTACATTCACACTCTATCTCTCGCACTCTCTTACTCTGTCTCTCTCCCTAATGCAACACTCAGCTCATGACAGACTGGGAAATAACTGATATAAAATAGACTCAAGAAAAGGCCGTTCAGTGGATGATGTGATGAAATAAAGAAAAAAAAGTATATGGAACGTTTACATCGGAATTGGAAACACAAAATGACATAGCACAGACACAAATGGAAACGTTTGGGAAAGTCTTATATCCTGCAGAGAAATGATACAGACAGAAAATGATGATGACGAGGAAGAACAAATGAAGATCGAACATGGGCACTTTACTACGAGTCCCATCCTTCTCATTCACTTCAGGAACCTTATTAACATCACCTTATTAGAGTTTGTTTCATCACTTTAGTAATATTCGAAATTGCCCGTCTCCTTTCGACCTCTCGTTCTATTTTCTTTACTGGACCAGCGCAGTGACCTTGTTTTTTTTGTTTTTGTTTTTTACAGCTAAAGAAACAGCTCAAGGGCAACAAAAAAGGTATAAAAAAAAGCCCGCTAATCGCTGTTCCCACAAAGACAAAAGTAATGAGTTGTTGTTGTTGTTGTTGTTGTTGTTGATGATGATGATGATGATGATGTTGTTGTTGTTGATGATGTTGTTCCCTTGAGGTGCTTCCAATCCTATAAAAAAAAATCACGTACGCAACACCTATGCAAAACCAGCTCGTCCCCTATCACACTTCGGGCCTCAGAATAGTAGCAGCTCGACGCATAGGCAGCCCCCAGCCCCACAGACCCTAGAAACCAGCCTCTCAATAGATAAAAGACGGTGCAGAGATGGAGTTTTTGATCCTGTTTTAAAAGGGGTTGAATGTGTTATGTTGACTCACGCCCCCGAAGACCTTACCCTATGATAGTTTTAGTAGTGTGATGGTGGTGGTGGTAGTAGTAGTAGTAGTAGTAGTAGTAGTAGTACGTACCAGTAGATAGGTGTTTGCAGTTTTACGGTATGTGTTGGCGATACTACGTGACTTACCGTATATAACACTCTAATTACTATGGTGTGTGTGTGTGTGTGTGTGTGTGTGTGTGTGTGTGTGTGTGTGTGTTGAGATTTGCAATGACATAATGTTGCTTTACGTTGTGTTAAAAGTTCATTATGCTAAAGTGATACGATTTTGTGATTTATGGAGGCAAGGAATTAAGTAAGTAAAGATGATTAATATGTTTGCATTAATAATCATCAATCATTTCAGACATTACAGCGTGCGTACCAGTGGATCAGAGAGAGAGAGAGAGAGAGAGAGAGAGAGAGAATCAAGCCACCTGGCCGCATGAGAAACGCAGCTGCTCCTCCATTGTGGGCTGACAAGGGTGGTGGTGGTGATGATGATGGTGACGATGGTGGTAGTGGTGATGGTGATGATAGTGGTGATGGTAGTAGTAGTAGTGATGGTGATGGTGATGGTGATGGTAGTGGTGATGATGGTAGTAGTAGCGATGGTGATGGTAGTGGTGACGATGGTGATAGTGGTGATGATGGTGGTGATGGTGATGATGATGATGATTCGAGGCACCAAAGCTCTCCTTGCACCACATTAGAGAGAGAGAGAGAGAAGGACAAAAAACAGACAGAAAAATCAAACGAAGCATGAATAATAACAAATATCAAGACCGATGAATCAGCACACACACACACACACACTCACACTCACACACACACACGCACACACACACACACTGAACCAATACTCCCACAGCCTGTCACCAACTCTCTCCATCCCTCCCTGATTCTCTTCCTCTCTCTCTCCCTTCCTCCACTTCCTCTCTCCGCCTCTTCCTTCCTCCTTCTCTCCCTTCCTTCACTTTCCCTTACTTTATCTGCCTCTTCCTTCTCTCCCTTCCTTCTGTTTCTTTTCTCTTTCCTTCTATATGTCTCTTCTTTACTTTACCTTCATTCATTTTCTTCTTCTCTTCTCTTTATCCCTCTCTTTCTGTCTCTCCTTCTCTTCCTCTTTCCCTTTCTTTCTTCTCTCCCTCCATTACCTTGTTTTTTTCTCTTTCCTTCTATCTCTCTCTCTCTCTCTCTCTCTCTCTCTCTCTCTCTCTCTCTCTCTCTCTCTCTCTCTCTCTCTCTCTCCCTAACCTCACTTTCTTTCCCCACTTCCGCTCTTCACCTCCCTCCGCACCTCTTCAATAAACATCAACAACAAAGAAAAGCTACTATTACTACTACTACTACTACTACTACTACTACCTACTAACGCAACACGCCCTTACATTATGTCGCGAGAAATAGGCGCCGCTTTTTTTCATGTACAGAAATATATCATGTGACTCATTTTGCGTCGCCGCTCTACGGTACTGCGTTTCCTCGGCCCTTGATGCGAAGTCCCCCTTGGTAACAGGAAGGAGGGAGAGAGAGGGAGAGAGAGAGAGGAGGGCAAGGGAGGGAAGGGAGCGAGGAGGGAGAGAGGAAAGGGAAGCCAAATTTCCAGCTGATCGGAACTTGCTCAAGAGAGAGAGAGAGAGAGAGAGAGAGAGAGACGTAGACAATTATGAACGTACTGCGCAGATGAACGAATGATGGACAAGCAAACAGCGCATGAAAAGACAAAAAATAAAAAAAACAAATAAAAAAGAGATGGAAAAATCGTAAAATATGATCCCGATGTTAAAGAGAGAGAGAGAGAGAGAGAGAGAGGCAGCCCATTTCAAACGAGAGCAAATTTTCCTTTCGTGTTGGCAACTGGCGGCTCTTTCATGGGTGTTGGGACTTATGGGAGGGGCAAGAAACACCGCCCCTGCCGCCCCTGCCAATAAGTCCCACGCTGTCCCTGCCCTGCCCTGAAAACTAGCCCCTACCCACATCCCTCACATAGCTTCCCCTTGCCCCTGTCCGCCCTGGGTATTATAGGAGCGAAGGGAAAGCACAAAGGTAGCGGGGACTGGTAGGCGATATCTGAGTTGTCGCTGTGCTCTGAGCTCGTATGTTACCTCCCTCCCTCTCCCTTCCTCTCTCTTCTTGCCTTCATACCGATCCCTCCCTCCCTCCCTCCCTCCAGATCCTTCCTCCGTTGCGTCTGTCTCTCCCTCCTCTCCCTCGGCCCCTCTTCCTCTCCCTCCCCGAAATTTCCGCCCCGTAAAAAAGGGAGAATCCTGCACAGCGTAACCGATAATCCGAGACGCGACAAAAACGACGTAAAACTGGAACACCCGTCAAAGAGCAATTTACCGCATTTCATTTTGGGGGGTGTCGTGGTGGTGGTGGTTGGTGGTGATTGTAATGGTGGTGGTTGGTGGTGGTGGTAATGGTGGTGGTTGTTGGTGGTGGTAATGGTGGTGGTTATGGTGATTGTGGGGGTGGGTGTTGGTATATTCTCCTCCTCTCCCTTCCTCTACTTCCTCATCTCTCCTCCTCTTCCTCTATTCTTCTCTTTGCCTCATTTTCACTCTCTTTCCTCCATTCTCTCATCTCTTCTTCTCTATCCTCCTCTTCTCTATTCTTCTCTTTTCCTCTTCTCTCACTATTTCTTCCTTCACTTAATACTAATTCTCTTCTCTTTCCTCCTCTCTGCCTCTTCTTTACTCTTCCTTCCTTCATTTCCTCTTCTCTATCCTTCTCTTTCCCCCTCTCTCATCATTTCCCCCTTCATTTAATACTAATTCTCTTCTCTTTCCTTCTCTCTGCCTCTCCTTCACCCTCTCTTCCATCACTTCCTATTCACTATCCTCCTATCTCCTTCTTCCTTCCCCTTCCTTCCCCTTCTTCCTCGTATTCTTAAAGTATCGCCACCTCAGTTAGCCTATTAAAAAAGCCCTGTTGTGTAAGCTGCAAGGATTTTCAAGAACGGTTTTGTGATCTGGTGATAGTTTTACACGTCTTCTGCGCATTGAACAGGAAGAGTACCGGTTGAATACATGTCCCTGTGACCTTGGAGGCTAGTCGTAGAAATGAGACGATATGTTTAAGAATAGGGACAATCCTCTATATCATCTCCAAAATTATAATGAACCAGAATAATATGTAGAATTAGCTACTTCGTTACCATAAAAAATAATTATACGAAGACAGTAATGGGAGTCTTTTAACTTGTTCTGTTTTCACTTAATAATAATTGTTTTTGGCTTTTTTTTTCTTTCTTTGGTTATTTATTGATTATTTCCGCTTCCTTCTCCTCCTCCTCTTCCTCCCCTTCTTTCTCCTCCTTTTCAGTTTCTTCTTCCTCCTCCTTACTACATTTTTCAGTATTTTCTACACCCTGCTTCTCTTCCTCCACCTCCTCCTCCTCCTCCTCCTCCTTTTCGGTTTCTTCCTTCTCCTCTCCCACTTTGGTTTCTTCTTCTTCTTTTTCTTTTTCTTTTTCTTTTTCTTTTTCGTTTTCTTCTTCTTTTTCTTTTTCTTTTTCGTTTTCGTTTTCTTCTTCTTTTTCTTCTTCTTCTTCTTCTTCTTCTTCTTCCTCCTCCTCCTGGTAGCACAAGGGACTCCTCTCCTTCTTTTTCTGGTCCTGAATTCTCTCCCTCCCTCTTCCCTTCCTCCCTCCCTCCCTCTTTCCTTTCCTCATCCCTCCACTCTCGCCTTCCTCTTGAGTTGCATCACCTCTCTCTCTCTCTCTCTCTCTCTCTCTCTCTCTCTCTCTCTCTCTCCTTTCAAAACGAAGATCCAGACTGAAAAACTGCATGGAATTGAATGATGAAAGGAAATACGAGGAGGGAGGGAGGGAGGGAGGAATAGGTAGGGGGAGGGAAGTATTATAAAGGGAGGAGGAGGGGAGGGGAGAGAGGCTGCTGGCTGGCTGGTATTATGTGTGTGTGTGTGTGTGTGTGTGTGAACGAGATTTTTTTTTGCATATAGATTTGTTCGTTTATTTATTTACGTTATTGTTTTTTTTCATAACTACTACTACTACTACTACTGCTACTACCGTTGTTGTTGTTGTTGTCGTTTTTGTCACCTTTCCTGACCTACCAAAGCGAAACAGGAGAGAGAGAGAGAGAGAGAGAGAGAGAGAGAGAGAGAGAGAGAGAGAGAGTGCTACATAATCTTTGGGATGTTGCTACTTCTCCTCCTTCCTTCCTCCCGTCTCTCCCTCCCTCCCTCCCTCCCTGCAGACTGACTCATCCTCCCGGAATAGTCAACCTGGAGTCCTAAAAAGGATAATTACACTTCCTGCGCGCCGGGAGAGCAGAAAAATAGAGTAATGACGACCGGGAGGCGCTGCAGAGGTGTCGTTACTGTGGGCAGCGCGGTGTGGCGGATAGGGTCGTGGTGGGGGGGGGAAGGGGGTGAAAAGAGGGGTCGGGGGAAAAGGGTGAGAAGGGAGGGATCGGGGTGAAGCGGGGTGAAACGTGATAGAAGGGTGCCGGAGTGGAAGGGACGGCTCGTAAAGAGGGAGGCAGAAGTGGGGGATGTAGGGGGCTGTAGGGGTGGAAGGGGTGAAAAAAGGGGTTGGGGAGAAAGGGTGAGAAGGGAGGGATCAGGGTGAAGCGGGGTGAAACGTGATAGAAGGGTGCCGGAGTGGAAGGGATGTTCGTAAAGGGGGAGGCAGAAGGAGGGGATGAAGGGGGGCTGTAGGGGTGAAAGGAGGGGTCGAGAGGAAAGAGCGAGAAGGGAGGGATCAGGGTGAAGCGGGGTGAAACGTGATAGAAGGGTGCCGGAATGGAAGAGATGCTCGTAAAGGTGGAATGGAAGGAATAGGAGATGAAAGGGTGACTAGTTTTTGGCAGGGGCAGGACCATAAGAACATAGAACATCGGGAGACTGCAAGAGGCCGACTGGCATACGCAAGGCAGCTCCAGATATCCCCCCATTACCACCTGTCATCCTCGTCCATGTAGCTATCCAGTCTATTCTTAAAACAAGCTATCGTCCCTGCATTAACTATGTGATTGCTTAGTCTATTCCATTCCCCCACCACCCTATTACTAAACCAATGCCTGCCTATTTCCCTCCTAATTCTATACTTTTCTAATTTATATCCATTACTGCGCGTTCTATCCTGCTGGCTAGTTCTCAGTACTTTACTTATATCGGCGTTTGTTGTAACCCTTGACCCATTTGAATTGGTCAGTAGAGATCCTTTTCTTTTTAATATATAAGAAATGAAAGAAAGTTAAGAGGCTGGGGTTGTGGGGTTGCTGGCCTCAAGTTGCCCTATAGCTGTGGGTTGAAAGACGTAGAGGTATTTAATGAGGCAGTAGAGGGAAGGAAAGGTAGATGGAGTAAATTGTGAAGTAGACACGAAAAAAAAAAAAAAACACCCAGTCCTTATTTTTGTAATTGAAAAAGGTAATTCCCACGATATGGTTAAGATCACAATAATAAGCTAAACAACTATTACTAATTTCTAGTACTACTACTACTACTACTACTACTACTACTACAATAACAACTACAACAACAACAACACCATTCTCTACCTAACCCCAGCATCACACCTAACCTAACCTAACCTCTTCTTAGCCCCCCCCTCCCCCCCTTTATCCCCACTAGTACTTTCCTAACCTAACCTAACCTAACCTAACCTCTTCTTAACCCCCCCCCCCTCCCCCCCTTTATCCCCACCAGTACTTTCCTAACCTAACCTAACCTAACCTAACCTCTTCGTAGTCCCCCCTTCCCCCCTTTATCCCCACCAGTACTTTCCTAACCTAACCTAACCTAACCTAACCTCTTCTTAGTCCCCCCCTTCTCCCCCTTTATTCCCGTTAGTACTTTCCTAACCTAACCTAACCTAACCTAACCCAACCTAACCTCTTCTTAGTCCCCCCCTTCTCCCCCTATATTCCCGTTAGTACTTTCCTAACCTAACCTCACCTAACCTCTTCTTAGTCCCCCTTCCCCCCCTATCCCCACTAGTACTTTCCTAGCCTAACCAAACCTCTTCTTCGTCCCCCCCTTCCCCCCTTTATCCCCGCTAGTACTTTCCTATGCCGCCGCTAGATGGTGTTCTGCTCCCCGGGTCCCATCGCCTCACAATGCCCAGGCCGCGGGAAGCTCCTAATGGCGTATTATATATTAATTAAAGCGAGTATAATGGTCTCTGGCGCGGTATAGTAGTTTCAGCGGGTCTCTCTCTCTCTCTCTCTCTCTCTCTCTCTCTCTCTCTCTCTCTCTCTCTCTCTCTCTCTCTCTCTCTCTCTCTCTCTCTCTCCTTTCTCCCGCAATTCTTCCTTTCTACTTTCCTCCCTTCTTCCTTTCCCTCTCTCCCTCCCTTCTTCCTTTCTCCTCTCCCCTTCTCTCCATCCCTTCCTTCCTCTCTTTTTCCTTCCTCCTTCCTCCCTTCCCGTCCTGTTTCGTAGACCAGCCATTTGGAACCGGTCTGTCTGTCTGCCTGTCTGCCTGTCTGTCTGTCTGTCTGATTTCCTGTCTACACACATTTGTCTCTATATGAAGTGAATTTCTCTTTTTATTTTAGGAGTTAACTATATCATTTATTTTTGTCTGTGGTGTTATTTTATGTGTCTGTCTTTGTACGTGTGTCTGTCTGTCTGTCTGTCTGTCTGTCTGTCTGTTTGTGTCTGTCTGTCTGTCTAATGGTGTATTTTTTGGTCTGTTCCTGTCTGTTCTTCGACTTTTGTTAATCCACTTGTGTGTTTGTGTGTCTGTATGTCTGTGTCTGTTTGTTTAAGTTTGTTTGTTTGTTTGTAAGCTTATGAGTCTGTTTCCGTGTGCGTCTGTTCGTTTGTCTGTGTTTGTTAATGTCTGTGTATGTCTGTATGTCTGTATGTCTGTGTCTGTTTGTTTAAGTTTGTTTGTTTGTTTGTAAGCTTTTGTGTCTGTTTACGTGTGCGTCTGTTCGTTTGTCTGTGTTTGTTAATGTCTGTGTATGTCTGTATGTCTATAATTTTTCTGCATGGCTTTATTTGCTTGCGTGACTGTGTTTGTATGTCTGTGTATGTGTGCTTGTCTGTCTGAATGCCTCTGTGTGTGTATGTGTGTGTGTGTGTGTGTGTGTGTGTGTGTGTGTGTGTGTGTGTATGTGTGTGTGTGTGTGTGTGTGTGTCTGGACAAACTTTACGCCATTCCAGCTGTTCCAACGGTGCGGTGCGTAGGTTAACTCTCGGTCACTCTCCCTCTCTCCCTCCCCCCCTTCATCGCTCTCCCCTCCACCTCTCCCTCCTCCCTCCCCCCCTTTACCTCCCAGCCATTCCTTCAGCTGTTACTGTGAATTTGAGCCAGATCAAACTCTCTCTCTCTCTCTCTCTCTCTCTCTCTCTCTCTCTCTCTCTCTCTCTGATGATGATGATGATGACGATACGAATATAATTAAAATCTTATCACAAATCTTTAATAACTTGCATATAAAGTTTGATGAGAGAGAGAGAGAGAGAGAGAGAGAGACTGGTATCTAGAGTGAAAGTACAAACTAACACACAAAATAGCGGTTAATTACGTGTACAGGTCCCGTCCCTCTTTCCCTCCCTTTCCCTCCACCCCTCCCTTCCCTCCCCCCCTCATCGCTCCTTTGACAGCCGCCTTCCCCGACAGCTGGACTTGGCTTGAGCTGTCGGCGCCATTGACGGGGGCAGCGGCCGTGACAAAAGACAGGCAGCCCCCTTCCCCCCCCCTCCCCCCCAAGGCGCTACCCTCGGCCCATATCCTCAAGCATTTCGAAGCTCACACTCCCGTACTGGTTAAGGCTTTGGTAGGCGTTAGTGGGTATTTCCAGGGGTAGTTTTATGAGCCTAGTGATAGTTGGACGAGGCTTCTGTACCGTAAACGTTGAAAAAACACTTATTAGAACCAGACTGATCTCATTTTCGGTCTTTGGATGGAAGCGTTTGACAATATCGACCGTACACTCCCACATTGGTTAAGGCTTTGGTAGGCGTTGTGGGTATTTCCAGGGGTAGTTTTAAGACCCTAGTGATAGTTGGACAAGGCTTCTCCACCATGAACGTTGAAAAAACACTTTTTAGAACCCGACCGATCTCATTTCCAGGGGTAGTTTTATGAGCCTAGTGATAGATGGACAAGGCTTCTGTACCATGAACGTAAAGAAGTCATGAGAACCCGACTGTGGCTTTAAGAAATAGTGGTTGTGTGGAGCTAAGACGTTTAAGAGTTATGGAGCAATATTCTTAAACATTTCGAAGCCCAAGAACACACATTTGACAAGGCTTTCGCAGGAGTTTCGGGCATTTCCAGAGCAAGTTTTATAACCCTTCTGATAGATTGATCCTTCTTTTGTGCCATGAACCTCCAAAAACACTCATTAGAAGGCGAGTGATCTCCATTTCGGCCTCTGGAAATAGTTGACGTGAAGGATGGCAGCGTCTGAAAGTACCCGCCATGGTCCCTGAGCCCGCCTCGTGCTGTCGGCGGGATTAAACGTTCCTGAGGCTGTGAAGGTCCCGAGAGGCAGCTGGCTGTTATGGTCTAGTTTTATTGGACTGTTCGAAATGAGAGTAATCCTGCCTTGGAATGAATATGGTTGTGTTATACTGCTACTACTACTACTACTACTACTACTACTACTACTACTGCTACTATAATACGGGTTTAGTTTTCGTGGACTGTTCTATATGAAAATGATATTGCCTTGAATGAAAATGGAATGCTGTTTTACTTCTCCTACTAAGCAATATCACTACTACTACTACTACTACTACTTCTACTACTACTACTACTACAATATGGGTTTTGTTTTCTTGGACTGTTCTAAATGAAAACGATATTGCCTTGAAATTAAAATGGAATGCTGTTTTACTTCTCCTACTAAGCAATATCACTACTACTACTACTACTACTACTACTACTACTACTACTACCACTACTACCAAACGAAGGAACTATCTATGTAAAACGCGCAGTGCTACCAATAACCCTCTTCGTCCCACTGTCCACCACACAAAAAATAAAATAAAATAGGAATCCCTGTAATACTACCAATCAACAACGCGTGCAGCAGTACCAAGGCGGGCGAGACAGGAGGAGACGCGGCGGGCATGTTGAGAGGAAGAGAAGCGAGATGTAAGCAACGGACTGACTGCAAAGAACCTCGACATCTGCGGCACGACCAATCGCTTTAGTATGCAACCGTAGTGACAGCAGGAGGAGGAGGAGGAGGAGGAGGGAAGAACTTGGTGACAGTATTCAAGAGTAGGAAGAGGAGAGGAAGGAGAGAAAGGAAGAGGAGGATGGGGACGTAGAGGAAGAGGAGAAGGAGGAGGAGGAGGGAGGAACTTGGTGTGAGTGCTCAGTCTCCACATCACTGGGAAAAAGGAGGAAAAAGTTTACGTAAAAGTTTGGTGAGAAAAAGATCTTACAACACGACAGCAAAAATATATCTGTCTACCTGTCTGTCTGTTCTTGCTTCTAATCTGTCTGCCTTTCTTCCTGTCACTGTGCTGTCTCCCAAGTCTGTCATTCTGCCTATCCATCTGTCTGTCTCTCTGTCATTACGTTACATCTATAAGTGTCTGTCTGTCTGTTAATCTTTACGACTTCATTGCCTGTCTCTCCTTCTCATCACGCTGTCTCCAAATCTACCTGTCTTTCTGTCTCCCCTCACCTAGTTGTTTCCGTCTCTCTCTGTCTGTTAATCCTTGCGACTTCATTGCCTGTCTCTCCTTCTCATCACGCTGTTTCCAAATCTACCTGTCCGTCTGTCTCTCCTCACCAAGTTGTTTCCGTCCCTCTGTGTCAGTCTCTCCACGCGAACTTTCCTCTGGCTGTCTCTGTCTCTATCACCGTTGTTTTCTCCTCCTCTCCCTCCCCTGAATGTCGGCTGTCGGCGTAGGTGAGGGAAAGTGAGGCGGGACTGGCGGCGCGTCAACTAAACTGCCTCAAACATTAGGTCTGATTGAGGGTTTCTAGGACGGCGTTGTGTGTGTGTGCGTGTGTGTGTGAGCGGTGATAATGTTAGTGTGCGTTGTGTATGTGTCCTTTCCTGTAGTTCTTTTTGGTGTGTTTGGGTTTAGTTTTACGTTAAAGTTTGTATGTTTGAGGATACGAGGAGGTTAGTGAGAAGGATATGTAAATTCCGATGCAGTGTATGGCGTGGTTGTGTGTGTTGTGGCGTTTGCTTGTTTGGAAATATACAAGTAAGGTTTGAATATGTAAAGTAAAGTTAAATTGTGGGACCATGCGTGTGTGTTAGGGAGGAGGTACCTTGATAGAAAATAAAGGTAGACATTCTAATGCATCCTTTGCCGTGGTTATGTGTGTGGAATTGGCATTTGCTACTCTGGAAATACAAGTAGAGTTCGTTTAAATATGTAATAGAATAGTTAAATTGTGGGACCATGCGTGTGTGTTAGGGAAGGGGTTACTTTGATCGAAAATAAAAGGTATACATTCTAATACATCCTTTGGCGTGATTGTGTGTGTGGAATTGGCATTTGCTTCTCTGGAAATACAAGTAGAGTTCGTATAAATATGTAGTAGAATAGTTAAATTGTGTTACCAAGCGTGTAAATTTTTTACATTTTAATACAATACGGATACAAGGAGCGTTGCAAGATTGAAAGTAGTACAAGTCTTGAAATACACTGAGAGAGAAGAAAAGTAATTCATATTATTTAATAAAGCCAGACATTGATACAATACGGGGGTGTGAGGATAGCGTTTGCAAGATTGAAAGTAGCGTACAAGTCTGAAAATACAAGAGAGATAGTTAAAAAGTAATTCATATTTAATAAAGCCAGACATTCTGATGCATTCTCGGGGTGTGGAAATAGCGCTTGCAAGATTGAAAGTAGCGTACAAGTCTGAAAATACAAGAGAGATAGTTAAAAAGTAATTCATATATTCCGCACCTATAAGGATGATGGTGATTATGTAAATTCGACTTCCGTACAGATGGCCATCGAGAGAGGAAATGTATAATGGAAGCTTAAACGTTGACTACTGTGGACGAATATACGTCTTCATCATCATCATCATCATCATTATAATCATCATCATCTTTTTCTCCTTTTCCTTTATCTTTTTCTTGTTGTTGTTGTTGTTGTTATTGCTGTTGTTGTTGTTGTTCCTCTTCTTCTTCTTCTTTCTTTTGCTTCTTCTTAACATTATCTACTTTGCATTCTCTTCTTCTTCTTCTTCTTCTTCTTCTTCTTCTCAGTTGACAACCTTCGTTTTCTCCTTTCTTTTTTCATCTTCCCTCCAGTTGCTAGCCTCCTCCTCCTCCTCCTCCTTCTTCTTTACCGTCTTACTCTTCCCTCCTCCTCCTCTTCTTCCTCCTCCTCCTCTTCCTTTCATACGTAGTCCCTTACTCCTCTCCATTCTCCCTTCACAATCCTTTATATGCTTCCCTCCCGCTATTGACAGCCTCCCTTCCTCCCTCCCTCCCTTCTTCTCTCCCTCCCTCCCTCCCTCCCTTTCTACAACGATCGGCTTTTGTCCTATCACTTCGTCCACCTGGTTCCTCCCCCCTCCCCCTCCTCTTCCCTCCCTTCCTCCTCCCTCTTCTTCTCCCTCCTCCTCCACCATCCCTCCCCGTCTCCCCGTCCTCCTTCCTCCACCCCGGCAGCTGGTGACGGAGAGAGAGAGAGAGAGAGAGAGAGAGAGAGAGAGAGAGAGAGAGAGAGGATGCCATGCCAAGCTGAGCAAATATCTTGAGAGGTGTGACTCCATCGTGTTCTCTCTCTCTCTCTCTCTCTCTCTCTCTCTCTCTCTCTCTCTCTCTCTCTCTCTCGAATATTCCCTCCATTAGGCACAACGCATCACATAACCGTGTACTTCCCCTCCCCCCCTCTTCTCCTCCTCCTCCTCCTCCTCCTCCTCCTCCTCGTGCTCTTCCCCATCGGTAAATGTCAACTCTCCCCTTCTGTTCCCCTTCCGTTATATCCCCTCACTCCCCTTCCCCCCCCTTCACTCCCCTCAATTACCACCTACCCCCCTCTCACCCCCTTACCCCCCTTTTTCCAGTGAGGTAAGCAAGAGGAAAGGCAGTTAGTCGAGGGTAAGGCGGGAGAATGAGGAAGGTAAAGTTAGGTAAGGTAAGGGAAGGTAAAGAAAGGGAAGGGAAGGGAAGGGAAGGTTATGTAATGTAAGGTAAAGTAAGGTAAGGTATGGTATGGTATGGTATGGTATGGTGAGGTAAGGTAAGGTAAGGTATGGGAAGGCAAGGCAAGGTAAAGTAAGATAAGGTAAGACAAGTTGGGGTAAGATAGGGTAAGGCAAGATTAGGTAAGAGAAGGTAAGGTAAGGTAAGGTAAGGTAAAGTAAGGTAAGGTAAGGTAAGGCAAGGTAAATTAAGGTAAGGTAAGGCAAGGCAAGGCAAGGCAAGGTAAGGTAAGGTAAGGTAAGGTAAGGTAAGGTAAGTAAGGTAAGGTAAAGCAAAGTAAGGTAAGGTAAGGTAAGGTAAGGTAAGGTATGGTAAGGTAAGGTATGGCAAGGTAAGGTAAGGTAAGTTTTCCAGCTCCCTAACCTTGCTACTTTCCCTCTTACGGTTGTCCAGGTGTTAGTCTACCTGGGTGTTACCTGGAGGAGTGTGAGAGAGAGGGAGGGAGGGAGGGAGATAAGGAGGAGGGAGGGAGAGAGGGAAGGTGAGAGGGTGATACGGAGAAAGGTTGGGAAAGGGAAAGGGAAAGAGAGAGAGAGAGAGAGAGAGCATAAAATTCATTCAGTGATGCAATTAGTAACCCAATTTCCAGTCTCTCTCTCTCTGAAACACACACACACACACACACACACACACACACAAAAACACACACACACACACACACACACACACACACACACACACACACACACACACTAGGAATATTAATCAGGCGCCATGATTTATTTTAACATTTACATAATTTTAATCTCCATTACGACATATTTTTCGCTTCCTTTTCTCCATCCTCCATTGTAACCCACTTCTCTCTCTCTCTGCTCCCTCCACTTCTTATATTTCCTCTCCTCCATCGTTCCCTCCACCCTCCTTACCTCCATCTCTCAACCTTAGTTCCTTATTTCCCTCCCTCCTTCCCTCCCTCCCTCCCTCCCTCATTCCCCGTCAGGTGGTTACGTCACGATGTTAATGTAACGTTCCTCTCCAGCTGCCCCTTGTCTCCCCTCCTCCTCCTCCTCCTCCTCCTCTACTCCCTCCTCTCCCCAGTCCTCTGCCTCCCCTTCTCCCATGCAAATTAGTTCACCGTATTGTTAACTGCTAATGTCACGTGTTGTTGCTGATGCTGCAGTTCGTATAATTGTTTAACGTTTGTGTTGGATTGATTTTCGTGTTTCGTGTTTCGTTGTAAAGTGCGGTGGTGTGTGTGGTCAAGATGAACGACCTATTACATAACTACCTTACGTATTAATTATCTGTACTACAACTAACAAGCTTACACACCAATAAATTATCTAACTATCTGATTAACTAGCTAACTGACTGACTGACTGAGGTAAGGTAAGGTAAGGTAGGGTAAAGTGAGGTAAGGTAAGGTAAGGTAAGGTAAGGTAAGGCTAACTAATCGTCTGACACACACACACACACACACACACACACACACAGGTGAGAACTTACGTGACGCTTCATTAATGCACAAACCACCAGGTGTGTAATTTGGAGGCTGTTAATTAGTCTTGCATCGAATTACATAATTACACTTTGGGAAGGCCAGTAGGAAAGGTTCGGTGTGTGTGTGTGTGTGTGTGTGTGTGTGTGTGTGTGTGTGTGTGTGTGTGTGTGTGTGTGTGTGTGTGTGTGTGTGTGTGTGTAGATAAGATAGATAGGCAGATAGATATAGATAGATATGTGTAAGGATAGATAGATAGATAGATATGGTGGTGTGGCGCTTCGTTGAACCCTTTCCAGTATTTCAATGTCCTTTCTGTAATTAGGAAACCAAAACTGCACTGCATACTCGAGATGGGGTCTTACCATGGAATTATACAAGGATAGCATCACGTCTGGCGTTTAACACTCGAAGTTCCTCGCTATGAACCCGAGCATAGTGTTGGCTTTGTTAGGACGATGATGATGATAGTGACGATGATAATGATGATGATGATGGTGATGACGACGACGAGAGGAAATTCTATGGGGTCTGCGTCGGTGAGTTAAGAGTAAGTCATCTGTTCCTGGTGATTGAAATGGTCCACGTGAGTCAGTTATATTCACGGTATAGTTTTGGTGAGTCACGTGCGGGCGGGGGAAGGGGGAGGAGGAAGAGGGGGGGGAGGGGCTGAGGTGGTACAGGTAAGGTGGTCACGTGATAAAGGTAGGCATTCTTTATATTCAAACCGAGGCAAGAATTTGATATACTTAATGTTCTTTTTAAATGTGCGACGCTGTTTGTTATGTTTATGGGTGCTCTCTCTCTCTCTCTCTCTCTCTCTCTCTCTCTCTCTCTCTCTCTCTCTCTCTCTCTCTCTCCATCCTCTTCATTTTCTTTATCTTTATCTTTTTCCTTTTTCTTTTTCTTTCTTTTTCTTATTTTCTTATTTTTCTTTTTCTTATTTTTCTTCTTCGTCTTCTTCTTCGCCTTCTTCTTCACTCCTCCTCCTCCTCCCCTTCCTCCTCCTCCTCCTCCTCCTCCTACTACTACTACTACTACTACTACTACAACTATTACAACTACTACTATTACGAGAGAGAGAGAGAGAGAGAGAGAGAGAGAGAGAGAGAGAGAGAGAGAGAGAGAGAGAGAGAGAGAATAAAATATAAGCAGTGAAGAGGATGATAATTTTTTCTTCTGTAATTCTCATTGTGTTTCTCCTCTCACTGAATAGAGGGAGAGAAGGAAGGGAGGGAGGGAGGGAGGGAAGGAGGGATAGTTGAATGGTGGATGGAGGAAGGACTGAAGGACCGGAGGGAGGGAAGGAGGGAAAAGATTTAGCAGTTGGAGGAAAGGTGAGGCAAAAAAAGGTCAGACGTGGGAGAGAAATTGAAAACAGTGTTGATTTTTATCTTTTATCTCCGTCCCTGCTCGCTTTCCCTCCCCTCCCTCCCTTCTCTCTTCCTCCTTTCTTTCTCTCTCTGTAATCCCTCCTCCCCTCCTCCTCCTCCTCTTAGTTCTTCCTCCCTCCACTTTTCCCTTCTCCCTGTTTTACCTCTCTTTCTTCCCTCCTCTCCCTGTATTTCCCTTCCTTTCTCTCTCTCTCTCTCTCTCTCTCTCTCTCTCTCCTCCCCTTCTACTTCTTCCTCTCTTTCTTCCCTCCCCTCCTCCCTCCACTCCTCCTTTCTCCCAGTTCTTCCTCCCTTTCTTCTCTCTCCCCTTCTCCTCCCCATTATTTTCTTTTCTCCCTCTGTTCTGCATTCTTCCCTCCCCTTCCTCACTTCCCTCCCTCCCCTTCTCACCTTACTCCCATTTCTCTCTCCATCTCTTCCTCCAACTCCTCCTCGTTACTTAAATCTCCCTCCATTTCTTCCTCCAACTCCTCCCGTTACTTAATCTCCCTACATTTAATCCCTCCCTTCCTTCTATTACTTTCATCTTTCTCTCCCTTTTAGTAACCTCATTCCCTTTAGTATATTTATCTCCCTTCCTTTTTGTATCCCATTTTACTCTCCCTTCCCTTTTCCGTTACGCTTTCTCTCTTTCTCTCTCCCTCGTCTTTTCTATTCCTCCCTTTTTCCTTTCATTCTCTCCCTTTTCTCTTTGTTCTCTCTAATATACTGTTTTTCTCCCTTCCTTCCTTCCTTAATTCCTCTTTATTCTCCCTTCCCTTTTCCGTTACACTTTCTCTCTCTCCCTTCTCTTTCCCATTCCTCCCTTTTTTTTCTTTCATACTCTCCCTTTTCTATTTGCCCTCTCTATTATTACACTGTTTGTCTCCCTTCCTTCCTTCCTATATTCTTCTTTACTCTCCCTTCCCTTTTCCGTTACACTTTCTCTCTCTCTCCCTTCTCTTTCCCATTCCTCCCTTTTTTCTTTCATTCTCTCCCTTTTCTCTTTGTTCTCTAATATACTGTTTGTCTCCCTTCCTGCCTTCCTTAATTCCTCTTTATTCTTCCTTCCCTTCTCCGTTACACTTTCTCTCTCTCTCCCTTCTCTTCCTCATTCCTCCCTTTTTTCCTTCATTCTCTCCCTTTTCTGTTTGTCCTCTCTATTACGTTATTCATCTCCCTTCTTTCCTTCCTTCCTTTATTCCTCTTTACTCTCCCTTCCGTTTCTCGTTATCCTTTCTCTCTCCTCTTCTCCATTCATCCCTTTCTCTTCCATTCTCTTCCTTTATTGCTTGTCCTCGTTTCCTCATTTTATTCATTATTTGCTCTCTTCCCGTTTACTGTTACCGTCTCCTCTTCCTCATTTCTTACCTTCCCTCCCTCCCTCCCTTTCCTCCCTCCCTCCCTCCCTCTGCATTTCGTAACTTCCTGTCCTAGTTTTTTTCTCTCATTGGTATTCGTCTTACAAGTTTTTTTTTTTTCTGTTAAATCTCCTATACCAGGCGCCTCTCTCTCTCTCTCTCTCTCTCTCTCTCTCTCTCTCTCTCTCTCTCTCTCTCTCTCTCTCTCTCTCTGGAGGGAAAGGAGATACTATGGAGGGGTTGGAGGGAAAGGGAATGAAAGGAATGTATTGGTGAGTGTATCTAGAGAGAGAGAGAGAGAGAGAGAGAGAGAGAGAGAGAGAGAGAGAGAGAGAGAGAGAGAGAGAGAGAGAGAGAGAGAGAGAGAGATCAGTAAGTCTATCCATCTATCTATCTGTATGTTTCTCTATCTTTTTATCTATCCATCATTCTATCTGAGTGTGTGTGTGTGTGTGTGTGTGTGTGTGTGTGTGTGTGTGTGTGTGTTGCGGTCACAATCCTCACGTTACAGGAGACCAACATTAGCCTTGTGCCACGCCCCCCAGCACCACCACCACCACCACCATCACCACCACCATCATCACCACCACCACCACCACCATCACCACCACCACCACCACCACCACTTTCACCTGCCTTCACTTGCCCCGCCACATTGATGACCCGTTGATGACCTAGACGCTTATGTGGGTAGTAGTAGTAGTAGTAGTAGTGGTAGTGGTAGTAGTAGTAGTAGTAGTAGTAGTAGTAGTAGTAGTAGTAGTAGTAGTAGTAGTAGTAGTAGTAGTAGTAGTAGTAGTAGTAGTAGTAAGAAGAAGAAGAAGAAGAAGAAGAAGAAGAAGAAGAAGAAGAAGAAGAAGAAGAAGAAGAAGAAGAAGAAGAAGAAGAAGAAGAAGAAGAAGAAGAAGAAGAAGAAGAAGAAGAAAAAGAGCAACAACAACAACAACAACAACATCATCATCACCACAACCACCACCATCACCACCCTTAACAACAACAAAAACACCTACACTACGATCAATTATAAAAACCTATCCCCCAGAGACACGCCAAAATAAAAATAACAATAATAACAACAACAATAATAACACTAATACTTCATTCAACATCCGCAAAATAAACAATCCTTCAACCTCATTCTCCCTGATTACTATGTGGCGCCCTTAACAACAGCTTTAGAACGCCCAAGATCGAGTTTATTTAGACCTTTCAGAACGTCAGGTGCTCAACGTAGGCAAGCAAGCACCCACCTCTACCTCCGTCTCCCCAGCCCAAGAGTGCGCCGCGTGGGTGTCTGTGCGTCTGTGCTTCCGTGCCTCAGGTGGACCGAATTACCGACTCATTTCCTGTGTGATGGAGCGAGCGATGGGATGGGAGGGCAAGGCAAGGAACTGGTGGGGTGTGAAGGTGCTTGGCTGAGGGGCGACATTGCTTGGTGTTAAGTTGTCTTGGGTTTGTCGTTAGGTTTGTCGTTGTTATGAATTCACGACTTAGAAGTAATGAGGAAGTAATAAGGAAGCAATGAGTGATAAGAAAGATTAACAAAGCGGTGGGAAGGTAAGACAAGAGAAGGGTGATGTCTTGAGGCTGGGCAGACAGGTGGAAGGAACGAAGTAAGAACCCAACCTAACCTAACCTTACCTAACCTGACCTAACCTGAC
The DNA here is from genome assembly GCF_024679095.1 of Eriocheir sinensis. Classification (NCBI taxonomy): domain Eukaryota; kingdom Metazoa; phylum Arthropoda; class Malacostraca; order Decapoda; family Varunidae; genus Eriocheir; species Eriocheir sinensis. The sequence continues at coordinate 10,686,419 of NC_066563.1, forward strand.
AAACACAGTCGTAAAAAATATATGAAAATCTCCAAAACTAACGAACCTTGAAAAACGGGTCAAATAAAGATGAATCAGCCATGTTATTGTTTATGGAGACTAATACAACGTTAAAAAAAAAATCAGGCGTAAAGATATTAGACAATGGCCAATTCTTTCAAACCAGCTGGGAAGACAGGTGGTAGGGACGGAGTAAGAATCTAACCTAACTTAAGCTTGCCTAACCTGACCTAACTTAACCTAACCTTACCTAATATAACCTAACCAAACCCAACCTAACTTGTATACAAAGATATGATAACACAATGGCCAATTCTATCAAACCAGCTGGGCATACAGGTGGAAGGAACGAAGTAAGAACCTAATCTAACTTAACCTTGCCTGACCTAACCTAACCTAACCTAACCTTACCTAATATAACCTAACCTAACCCAGACTAACTTGTATGCAAAGATATGATAACACAATGGCCAATTTTATCAAACCAGTTAGCCAGACAGGTGGAAGGAACGAAGTAAGAACCTAACCTAGCCTAACTTTGCCTAACCTGACCTAACAACCTAACCTTACCTAATATAACCTAACCTAACCCAACCTAACTTGTATGCAAAGATATGATAAGACAATGGCCAATTCTATCAAACCAGTTAGCCAGACAGGTGGAAGGAACAAAGTAAGAACCTAACCTAGCCTAACTTTGCCTAACGTGACCTAACTTAACTTTACCTTACCTAATATAACCTAACCTAACCCAGACTAACTTGTATGCAAAGATATGATCAAACAATGGCCAATTTTATCATACCAGTTAGCCAGACAGGTGGAAGGAACGAAGTAAGAACCTAACCTAGCCTAACTTTGCATAACGTGACCTAACAACCTTACCTAATATAACCTAACCTAACCCAGCCTAACTTGTATGCAAAGATATGATAAGACAATGGCCAATTCTATCAAACCATTTAGGCAGACAGGTGGAAGGAACGAAGCAAGAACCTAACCTAGCCTAACTTTGCCTAACGTGACCTGACTTAACCTAACCTTACCTAATAAAACCTAACCTAACCCAACCTAACTTGTATGCAAAGATATGATAAGACAATGGCCAATTCTATCAAACCAGTTAGCCAGACAAGTGGTAGGGAAGAAGTAAAAACCTAACCTAGCCTAACCTTACCTAACCTGACCTAACCTAACCTAACCTAATATAATCTAACCTAACCCAGCCTAACTTGTGTGCAAAGGAAGCTGCTCAAGGGTAAGAAAAAGAAGTGAGGGAAAAAAAAACCGCTAATCGCTGCTCCTATAAAAGAGAGAAGTAAAGAATGGCCAAAACCTAACCTACCCTAACCTAACCAACCTAACCTATCCTATCCTAACCTATCCTATCCTAACCTATCCTATCCTATCCTATCCTAACCTAACCTAACCTAACCTAACCCATCCCGTCCCATCCCAACCCATCCCATCCCACCCCAGCCCATCCCAACCCATCGCATCCCATCCCAACCCTTCCCATCCCAACCTATCTCAACCCATCCCATCCCAACCCATCTCAACCCATCCCATCCCAACCCATCCCATCCCAAACCAACCAATCCCATCCCAACCCATCCCATCCCAACCCAACCCATCCCAACCTAATCCATCCCATCCCATCCCAACCCAACCCATCCATTTCCATACCAACCCATCCCATCCCAACCTAACCCACATCCTAACCTAACCTATCCTATCCTATCCTAACCTAACCTAACCTGACCTAACCTAATCTAACCTATCCTAACCTAACCTAACCTAATCTAACCTATCCTAACCTAACCTAACCTAACCTATCCTATCCTAACCTAACCTATCCTAACCTAACCTAACCTAACCTATCCTATCCTAACCTAACCTAACCTAACGTAATAAGAGAGGAGCAAGGTAAGGTATTGTCACAGGTGTTTAATTAATCTGTCGTAATATCCTCAGGTACGCGCGTTACTTATTACGTATATTAGTTTATTTATTATACGGAAGTGGATGATTGGGAAAGGAAAAAAGAAAATATTAAACTCCATGATTCACCCACCTTCCCGTTGCGTTTATTTGCAACGAAAACAAACGAGTACGAACGTGAGGGAAAATAAACGAAAGGAGGAGGAGGAGAGAGGGGAGTGACTAAGAGTGAGGGGGTAGGGGTAGGTGAGGGGAGTCTAAGGGCGGACCAGCTGGGATTACAACATGGCTCTCCACCTCCACCTCCACCACCACCACCGCCACCACCAGCAGAACTCTTGCCTTTGTTCCTCGACATTTGAACTGACTCCTCCTCCTCCCACGTTGCTCTCCCTCAAGGACACCACCACCACACGGGCAGGCAGACAGACAGACTCCTTGGGGGTGGGGGGCATTGAGCAGTAGTAGTAGTAGTAGTAGTAGTAGTAGGAGGAGGAGGAGGAGGGGGAGTTGTATTATTATTATTATTATTATTATTATTATTATTAGTAGTAGTAGTAGTAGTAGTAGTAGTAGTAGTAGTAGTAGTATATTTTCCCTATTAACATATTAACTATTCATTATTTTCACTATTTTCATTAATGTTCTTCCAGTTGTTATGATTACCTCTATATATATCATTATCATCATCATTATTATTATCACTATTTGTAAGTTAATATATGTCAGCGCAACGACACAAGCTTCACACGAAAACAAAGAAAAAAGAAAAGAAATAACATGGTGTAAAGAAAAAAAATACAGGTGTTGAAGCGTTTCTGACAACTCGCTGACGCTGTTATGTCGCCGCGGAGTGATAATAGAATTGTTTGTCCTGAATCGAAATGTCCTTGTTCCTGAGTTTTCTTGTTATTGTGTTGTTAAATGTTTGCCCTGATTCGAAATGCGTTGTTCTTGCTGTTGCTTTGTTAATTGATTCTCCTGAATTGAAATGTCTTGTTCCTGTGTTTTGCTTGTTATTGTTTTGTTAATTGTTTGTCCTGAATCGAAATGTCTTGCTCCCGTTTTCTTTTTTTGTTGATGTTGTTTGTCCTGAATCGAAATGTCTTGCTCCCGTTTTCTTTTTTTGTTCATGTTGTTTGTCCTGAATCGAAATGTCTTGCTCCCGTTTTCTTTTTTTGTTGATGTTGCTTGTCCTGAATCGAAATGTCTTGTTTCCGTTTTCCTTTTTCTTGTTCCGTTTTTTCTTGTTCTGTTTTTTCTTGTTCCGTTTTTTGTTTTCCTGTTCCGTTTTTTTTTCTTGTTCCGTTTTTTTTTCTTGTTTCGTTTTTTGTTTTCCTGTTCCGTTTTTTTTTCTTGTTCCGTTTTTTTTTCTTGTTTCGTTTTTTTCTGGTTTCGTTTTTTTCTTGTTCCCTTTTCTTTTTCTTGTTTTTGTTGTGTGTCCTGAATCGAAATACCTCGTTCCTGCTTTCTTTTTCTTGTTCATGCTGCTTGTCCTGAATCATGTCTTGTTCCTGTTTTATTCTTGTTGTTCACGTTTTATCGCCGCAACGGAGCACACTGTTTGGTCTTGGGGCGTGCGCGGCGACACACGCAACTGCACCACGACAAACATTCTCACGCTGACACCACATCGTCGGCGGGTGGCCTGTCGTCGCCCTGCCCGCGTCAGCACCAGTGTTGTCCTCGCGTCCTGGTGCTGGTGACTCCTCGGTGGCGACAGACAAGAAGTATATGCAAATGGTCTTGTTTTCATTGTAAGATCCTCCATTTCCTATCTTTTTTTATTTTTTACAACAAAGGAGACGCCTCAAGGGCAACAAAAAGAATGTAGAAAATAAAAGAAAAGCTTTACTCACCGCTCCCACAACAGACGAAAATAGAGAGTGGCCAAAAGAGAGGTCAATTTCGGGTCTTAAGGCAATATCGTGTCTCGGAAGTTATTAACGTGGTTGGTATTATTAGACACTTTTGCTTCTCACATCAGCTATTTCTAAAGGGCAAAGAGGGGGTCAGTCGGGTTCTTATGAGTGTTTCTTCAGGTTCATGGTACAGAGGAAGGGTCACACTACAGGATTCTAATACGGTGACAGGTCCGCATTACTAAACATTTCGTCACCCAAGTTTACATATTTGACAAGGTTTTCATTAGAACCCGACTGACCCCCTCTTTGACCTTTAGAAATGGCTGATGATGAAAAGCGAAAATGTCTTAAAATACCGACCTTTTTTAGGGGCCGTATTACCAAACATTTCATCGCCCAAGTTCACATATTTGACAAGGTTTTCGTAGGAGTTTTGGGCATTTACAGGAGTAGTTTCATGGCCCTGGTGGTAGTCTGAGCCTTCTTCTGTACCGTGAACCTAAAGAAGCACTCATTAGAACCCGACTGACCCCCTCTTTGACCTTTAGAAATGACTGATGTGAGAACCAAAAGTGTCGTATAATGCCGACCCAAGGCTCCTTTGAATATGTTTATCATAACTTAAATACTTCCCAGACTGCTGCGTGATTAGAACAAGTTTATGGTCTACTGAAGGCGATCTGTAACTCTCCATTTCCTGTCTTTATCGCGGTGAGACATGTGACTTGGAGGATATTAGAGTCAGTATGCTCAGACCAGCGTTGGCAAATTATCGTACTCATCGCATTGCATTTTCGTAGGTTCTGACCAATAACGAATGCAAAAACAAATTAACAAACATCAATAAATAGGAGTTTGACCAATAACGAATGCAAAAACAAATAAACAAACATCAATAAATAGGAGTTTTAACGCTAACTTCAATTTTCTGTCGTTTTTTGTGTACGTACGAGAGTTTGAGTAATAAAGACGATGTGGTGAATACGATAATCTGGCAACGCTGGCTCAGACGCTTCCGCCTCTCACAGCGACGAAAGTTGGAAAGTTTCGTTTAGTCGGCGCAGGAGAGGGAAGGAATTATAGGAGAAGAGAACAGACCCCAGGAGACGGGACACAACCCCCAATTAATACCTGGTACCCATTCACTGCTGGGTAGACAGGGGCGTAGGGTATCGGAAAAGCCGCCCAATTTTTTCCATTCCGCCCGGGAATCGAACCCGGGCTCTCTCGGTTGTGAGCCGAGTGTACTAACCACTGCACCACGAAGCCCTCGGCCGAGAAGGAGAGTAATCGTTTTCTAATGAGTGCTTTTGGAGGTTCATGGCGCAAAAGAATGATAACACTACCAGAGGCGTCATAAAACTATATTTGCAAGTACCGGAAACTCCTGCACAAGCCTTGTCAAATGTGTGTGCTTGGGCTCCGAAATGTTTTAAGATTATGATCACTAAGCTTCTTGAACATGCTTATCATAACCTGCTTCCTCAGCGCTCTCCAACGATTTAACAGCATGCTGAAGGCGGTCTATAAAACAAGCTCGACCGACACTTCCTTCAACTCAATATTCACTAAAGTAGAAATGAATAGTACTTGTAGCATTTAATTTAATATAATCTCACTTAGTTTAAGGACATACCACCTAGGGTCTGTTTTTTTTATTACGTTTCGGCTTATGCAGGCTTCCTTGGTGGGGGCCTGATGGTTGACCCCAGCCCGCTATAGCGCAGGCAAGCGTTTACAGTGGCGCCATCTTACTTGGCTCATGCTCCCCCCCCCACCCCGAGTTCATTTTCGAGCCTTCCTTTAGAGAGAGAATCTAGACTCCGGGTTGATAGGTGGTCTTCCAGGACAGCATGTGTGTAGTCTTAGGCCACTCGACAGTGACTGAAAAATCCCAGCTCTGTCGGTGGTAAGGACTCGAACCCGCGTCCCCGGTCCCCAGTACGCTAACCACTCAGCCACCGCTTCCCCTGATGTGGTCTGAATATCTATGTAAATCTGTGTAACCTTGGTCTAGACTCCTTGGTGTCAGCCCATCCTCTTCCATTCACCGCCTCCCTCCTCCCTTCTCCCGCCTCCCCGTCTTCCCGCCTCGTCCACCCCTGTAAGGCCCGGCAGCTGGCTTGCAGGAAGTGTTGATAACTGCACCGTCAGCCTTGCCCGGGGACGTGTGGGTGAGAGGAAACGAATCGAGGATGTAAGACTTCGTGATGGGCGTTGGTGTCCATGCGGCAAGCGGGCAGCACATGTCACGGTTCTTATCGCACACACACCTAGTTGTTTTATGATGTAGGAGATAGGCTGCTGGGTGAGGAAAGGAAGAAAGAAAGGCAGGAAGGAAGGAAGGAAGGAAGAAACAAAAGAGGAAAAAATAAAGGAAGGAAGGCAAAGAAAGAATGAAAGAAAGAGAAGGAAAGAAACGAACAATGAAACAAAGGAAGAAAGAAAGGAAGGAAGGAAGGAAGGAAGGAAGAAAGAAAAAAAGAGAGAAGGAAATAAAGGAAGGAAGGCAAAGAAAGAATGAAAGAAAGAGAAAGAAACAGACAAACAAGGAAGCAAAGGAAGGAAGAAAGAAAGGAAGGAAGGAAGGAAGAAAGAAAAAAAAGAGTAGGAAGTAAAGGAAGGAAGGCAAAGAAAGAATGAAAGAAAGAGAAGGAAAGAAACGAACAATGAAACAAAGGAAGAAAGAAAGGAAGGAAGGAAGGAAGGGAGGAAGGAAGAAGGAAGGAAGGAAGAAAGAAAAAAAGAGAGAAGGAAATAAAGGAAGGAAGGCAAAGAAAGAATGAAAGAAAGAGAAGGAAAGAAACAAACAATGAAACAAAGGAAGAAAGAAAGGAAGGAAGGAAGGAAGAAAAAAAAGAGTAGGAAGTAAAGGAAGGAAGGGAAAGAAAGAATGAAAGAAAGGGAAAAAAAACGAACAAAGAAACAAAGGAAGAAAGGAAGGAAGGAAGGAAGGAAGAAGGAAGGAAGAAGGAAGGAAGGAAGAAAGAAAAAAAAGAGTAGGAAGTAAAGGAAGGAAGGGAAAGAAAGAATGAAAGAAAGGGAAAAAAAAAACGAACAAAGAAACAAAGGAAGAAAGGAAGGAAGGAAGGAAGGAAGGAAGGAAGAAAGGAAGAAGGAAGGAAGGAAGAAAGAAAAAAAAGAGTAGGAAGTAAAGGAAGGAAGGGAAAGAAAGAATGAAAGAAAGGGGAAAAAAAACGAACAAAGAAACAAAGGAAGAAAGGAAGGAAGGAAGGAAGGAAGAAGGAAGGAAGAAAGAAAAAAAAGAGGAAGAAATAAAGGAAGGAAGGCAAAGAAAAAATGAAAGAAAGAGAAAGAAAGAAGCAAAGAAACAAAGGAAGAAAGAAAGAAAGGAAGGAAGGAAGGAAGGAAGGAAGAAAAAAAAGAGGAAGAAAGAAAGGGAGGAAGGCAAAGAAAGAATGAAAGAAAGAGAAAGAAATAAACAAAGAAATAAACAAAGGACGAAAGAAAAGAAGAAAGGAAGGAAGGAAGGAAGGAAGAAACAATGAAATCAAGCAAACAAACAAACAAACAAAGAACGTAAGAAAGAAAGAAAGAAAGAAAAGATAGAAAGAAATAAAGAAAAGATAGAGAGAAAGAAAGAAGGAAAGAAATGATCTCAACACACTGACTGCTCCTGCATGAAAAGATAGCAAAGAAAAAAATTATGCAAAAAAAAAAAAAATATATATATATATATCGTTCCTGAGATGTTATGATGAATTACTTAACGAGGAGAAGGATACATATCTAAACTTCATCAGAGTGACAAAAATATAAGTGTTGTATTACTATTCTTTTTATATACAGTGGAAAAAACACCTCAAGGGCAAAAAAAAAAAACAGCAATGAAAAAAAAAGCCCGCTACTCACTGTTACCATAAAAGATTTCAGAGGAGTGTCCGAAAGATAGGTCAGTTTCAGGAGGATAATGCGTCAAGCCCTTCCCCGAGGTCCTTCTAAACCCCACGAGCCAGGCTAAGTATACAGGGCTCGTGGAACTTTCGAAAATTTATTAGTCCTCTTACATAAACAAAAAACCCGAGAGGCCCATAAAGTTTACACCGTGCTGCCCACCCTGACACCTCCGGCCCGGCTCTGAGGTAGGCTTAACACGCAACGCCGCTCACCTCTCCGCTACGCCCTACGCCCCTTGGTACACGCCCCCCCCCTCCCTCCCAAGCCTCTCCTGTAACCTCCTCCTCACTCGGTATTCCTAACACTTCCGCCTCTCACATCAGCTAATACCAAAGGCCGAAAAGGAGCTCAACCGCGTTCTAATGAGTTTTTTTAGGTTCATGGCATAAAGGAATGATTAAACTACAAAAAGGGTCATTAAACTCCCTCTGCAAATGCCTAGAACTCCTTCGAAACTGCTGTCTAATGTGGGATCTTATAAGTAATGTTTTTTTTTTTTTTTTAAGTTCACAGTATACAGAGGGTTTGTTGAACTACCAGTCACGAAAAAACCCCCTAAAATGCCTACAAACTCCCACGAAAGCCTTCTCAAATGTGTCCAGAACTCCTTCGAAACTGCTGTCTAATGTGGGATCTTATAAGTAATGTTTTTTTTTTTTTTTTAAGTTCACAGTATACAGAGGCTTTGTTGAACTACCACCAGGGTCACGAAACTACCCCTGGAAATGCCTACAACCTCCACGAAAGCCTTCTCAAATGTGTGGGCTTAAATGCAGAAATGTTTAAAGAATATGGGTCATTAAACTACCTCTGCAAATGCCCAGAACTCCTTCGAAACCGCTGTCTAATGTGGGTTCTCATAAGTAATGTTTTCTTTCAAGCCCACAGTATACAGAGGCTTTGTTGAACTACCACCAGGGTCACGAAACTACCCATGGAAATGCCTACAACCTCCACGAAAGCCTTGTCAAATGTATGTGTGTTTACTTTAGATATCGAAATGTTTAAAGAATATCGGAGTCACACACATGTTCGCACTAAATCCTCGCACAAAATACTGTCCCCAAGATCTTTTTTCCTTTAATCTCTAGTCCACTTTGTCCTTCCCATAACTCTACGTATTTTGCTCTCTTACAAGTGACCCGCTGAGAGCTTAAAATACAAACTCATACACATGTTCACACTAGAACCTCGCACAAAATTCTGTTCCCCAAGATCTTTTTTCCTTAATCTCTTGTCCTCTTTGCCTTTCTCAGCCTAAGTCGTCATAACTCTGCGTATTTTCCTCTCTTACAAGTGACTGGGTGAGGGCTTAGGCAGGACACACGGACTCACACACATATTCCAGCTAAACCCACTCAAAGTAAACCCATTTTCTACTTGTAATCTCTAGTAATTTTATTCCTCGCCATGCATATTTTCCTCCCTCCAAGTGATTTGTTCCTCCTCACAGTTCCCATTTTTCCCCACGTAACACACCCACCCACGAGGCATTTCCTTCCTCCCCCTCTGTCCCTTGTCCTTCCCATTATCGTCCTCACAACCCTACGCGTTTTGCTCCCTTCCGAGTGGCCGTCTGAGAGGTTGGTCAAGGCTCTTCTTTCCTCAAAACTCCCACTCCACCCACGAGGCCTCTTTCCTTCCTCTTCCTCCACCTCTTGTCCTTATTCCTGATCCACCCCATCCTCTTCCTCACAAGTTTGATGTCGGTATTCTCAAACGCTCTCTTCTCACATCAACGCTTTCCTTAGGTCGAGAAGGAGATTAATCGGGTTCTTGGGAGTGTTTTTTTTAGGTTCACGGTACAGAAGAAAGGTCAGACTACCACCAGGGCCATATAACTACCCATGGAAATACCCCAAACTCCTACGAAAGCCTTGTCCAATACATGTACTTGTTAAGAATACGGGCTTGGTCAAGACTCATCCTGCCTCACACTTTCTATTCCATCCACGAGGCTTCTTTCCTTCCTCCTACTTCCTCTCTCTCTCCCTCTTGTCCTCCCCAACCTCGTCCTCACAAATTTACGTGTTTTCCTCCATTCCAAGTGGCGAGAGAGAGCTTGGTCAGGGCTCATCATTCCTCATACTTCCTCCTCCATCCACGAGGCCTCTTTCCTTCCTCCTCCTCCCCCTCTTGTCCTCCCCAACCTCGTCCTCACAAATTTACGTGTTTTCCTCCATTCCAAGTGGCGAGAGAGAGCTTGGTCAGGGCTCATCATACCTCATCCATCCACGAGGCCTCTTTTCTTCCTCCTCCTCCCCCTCTTGTCCTCCCCATCCTCGTCCTCATAAGTTTGCGTCTTTTTCTCCCTTCCAAGTGGTCGGCTGAGGGCCTGGTCAGGACGCACAGCCTCCCCCACAATTGGTCAACAATCAGCCGGCTTCCTGGTCTTTCTTGCTCGCTACACTTGGTTACCCTCGTCTTCCTTTCCTACAGAAGGGGTGCGGCCGCAGACTCTAGCGTGGCCTGCCTGGCGAGCTATATGGTGACGGTGCTGCCCTTGCCTCCCCCTCCCTTCTCTCCCTCCCGGCGTCTCCCTCCCTCCCTTACCTTGTTTCCTGCAGTTTAGGATCTTTGTAACTTCCTCCTCCTCCCTATTATCTCCTGGTGTCGAGCTCGTAATTCTTGGGACTCCTTTCTCCTTCCTTCCTAATCCTGCCTCCTTCCTCCTCCCCGGCCCTTGGTAACGTGTTCTGATTTCACCTCCCTTCTTCTTCCTCCCTACCTCCTTCCCCTTCCTCCTCCTCGGCCCTTGGTAACGTGTTCTGATTTCACCTCCCTTCTTCTTCCTCCCTACCTCCTTCCCCTTCCTCCTCCCCGGCCCTTGGTATCGTTTTCTGTTTTCACCTCCCTTCCTCCTCCTCCTTCTTCTCCTTCGCCTTTTCCTTCATCCTTTTTTATAGAGAAGATGACTTAGCGAAACAAGAGGAAAAGAAAAGGGCAGAGGAAAAAAGGTCGTTAAGTAGTTCGCTTGTCCTACGCGTAAGAACAAGGGCGGGAAGGGAGAGCGAGGGACACGAGGAAAGGGAAGAAGGAAGATGAATGGGTTAACTTAAAAAAGGACAGAGATGGTAACTTAGCAAAGAGACGAGAGGGGAAAAAGGATAGAGGAAAAAGATCGTTATGTAGTTCGCTTGTCCTACGCTAAAGACCAAAGAAGGAAATCAATGGCCAAGGGTACAAGGAAAGGAAAGAAGGAAGGTGAATGGGTTAAGAAAGGGCAGAGAAGGTAACTTGGCGACTGGGGAAAGGAAGACAAGGAAACAAAAGGGAAAAAAAGGGTAGAAGAGAAAGGTCGTTAAGTAGTTCGCTTGTCCTACGAATAAGAACAAGGGCGGGAACAAAGGGCAAAGGACACGAGGAAGGGAAAGAAGGAAGATGAATGGATTAAGAAAGGGCAGAGAAGATAACGTACCGACTGTGAAAGGGGAAACTCAACGAAACAAGCAGATAAAGAAGGATAACAAAAAGGGGGTTTGGTGGGTACGTGGAGGAAAAGAAAGAAGCAAAGAGCGAAGGTCACGAGGAAGGGAAAGAAGGAAGATAATTGGGTTAAGAAGGAAGGGCAGAGACGATAACGTAGGGACTGTGAAAGGAGAAACCCAACGAAACAAGCAGATAAAGAGGGGTAGAAAAAGGGGGTTGGTGGAGATGCAGAGGAAGAGGAAGAAACAAAGAGCGAAGGGAACGAAGGAAGATGAATGGGTTAAGAAGGAAGGGCAGAGAAGATACGACTGTGAAAGGGGAAACTCAACGAAACAAGCAGATAAAGAGGGGTAGAAAAAGGGGGGTAGAGGGTACATGGAGGAAGAGGAAGAAGAGGAGTAGGAGCTAAATAAGACAGAGGGGACACTTAGGTAAATGAGGCAAGGGAGGCGAGACGAAACAAACAAATTAAGTGGAAAAAAAGGAGTAAAGGATAGGAGGAGGAGGAAGAGGAGGAGGAGGTTAAACAGGAACAAAGAGGAAGGAGAAGAAGAGGAGGAAGATAAAGAGGAGGAGAAGGAAGAGGAAGATAAGAATAAATGATGAAAAGTGAAATGGAGGAGGAAGGACAGTGGAAGGAGGAGGAGGAGGAGGAAGAAGAGGAGGAAGAGGGAGAGGAAGTTAAATAAAAGAGAGAAAAATGATATGGAGAAGAAAATAAAGACAGAAGAGAAGAAGAGGAAGAGAAAGAGGAGGAGGAGGAGAAAGAAGAAGAAGAGGAGGATAAGTAAGAAGAAGGAGAAGGAAGAGGAGGTTGAATAAGAGCAAAGAGGAGGCAGAGGAGAAGAAGAATAGGAAGAGAAAGAGGAAGAGGGGAAAGAGGAAGAGGAGGAGAAGTGAGAAGGAGAAGAAGGAGGAGGAGATAACAACAGACCAAAGAATGAGAAGATATTAAAACGAAAGCAACAGCAAAGAAGAAGAAGAAGAAGAAGAAGAAGAAGAAGAAGAGAAAACAACAGCAAAGAAGAAGAAGAAGAATAGGAGGAAGAGAAAGAGGAAGAGGAGAAAGAAGAAGAAGAGGAGGATAAGTAAGAAGGAGAAGAAGGAGGAAAACGAAAACAACAGCAAAGAAGAAGAAGAAGATGAATAGGAAGAGAAAGAGAAGGAGGAGGAGGAGAAAGATAAGAATAAGTTTAAAAAAAAATGAAAAGAAATCCAAAAAGGGCAATGGAAGAGAAAGGATAAAAACACAGTAAAAGAGAATAGAAGTATATGGACAAACAGGACATTAAAAAAAGGGAAAAATTACAGAAAGGGAGGAAGGGAGGAAAGGGAAAGGGTGAAGGGGGTAAAGGGAGGAGAAAGGGAGGTCACAATGCAAAGGGTAGAAGGGCAAAAAGGGACCAGGAAGGGAAATGAAAGGGGAGGGGAGGAAAATACAGAGAGGGAGAGAAAAGGAGGAGGGGGGGCAAGCGATAACAAAGGGGATCAAGGGAGGGGGGAGGGGGAGAATGAGGGAGCTGGGGAGGGCAGGGAGGAGAAGAAAGGGGCGGTGGAAGGAGGGAGGGGGGGAGGGAAGAGAAAGAGAGAGAAAGCGAGGAAGGAGGAGATTGAATGGAGGTTGAGGAGGAGGAAAAAAGTGAAGGAAGGAATAGGAGGGAGGAAGAGAGAAGGGAAGGGAGGGATAGGAGAAGGAGGCAGTTGAGAGAGAGAGAGAGAGAGAGAGAGAGAGAGAGAGAGAGAGAGAGAGAGAGAGAGAGAGAGAGAGAGAGAGAGAGAGAGAGCAGATAAATGGAAGAAAGGGAGAGGAAGGAAGGGGATATGTTTTGAAGGAATAGGAGTGAAGGAGGAAGGGAGAGGAAGGAAGGGAGGTAGATAAAATAAGGGAGCAAAGAGGAAGTAAAGAGGAAGAAGAATGAATCATAAGGGACATTGGAGGAGAAGGAATATAAGGGAGGAGAGAGAGGGAGGAGGGTGGGGGGGTAAGGAGAAGGGAGAGGAGGGAAAAATGAGAAGGGAGGAATAACAAAGGGAGGAGGAGGGAGAATAAAGGACATCGGAGAACAAGGAAGATAAGGATAAGGGAGAAGGGAGAGAGAGAGAGAGAGAGAGAGAGAGAGAGAGAGAGAGAGAGAGAGAGAGAGAGAGAGGGCGTTTGAAAAGGGAGAGGGAGGGAAAAGTGAGAAGAGAGGAACAAGAGAAGAAGAAGGGACATAAGGAAAAGGAAGATAAGAGATAGGGAAATAAGGGATAAGAAGGGAGAGGGAGGGAGGGGGGGTAGGGAGGACAGGGAGGAGGGAAAAGGAAGGAAAAATAGGAAGAGAGAAACAAGAGGAAAGGAGGAGGGACAAGAAGGGACAAGGAAGATAAGAGGCAGGAGGCAGGAAGAAGGAAGAAGGGAGAGTATGTATGAGGAGGGAGGGAGAGGAGGGAGAGGTGTGTCTATCTGTTTCCCTTCCTCCTTCACTCCTATTCCTTCAAATCATCTTTCCTTCCTTCCTATCCATTCCTGCCATTTATCTGCTCTCTCTCCCTCTTCCTACACTCTCAACTGCCTCCTGTGTGTGTGTGTGTGTGTGTGTGTGTAAGCTGAAGGGGGGGAGAGGGGGGAGGGGGGCAAGTTAGGAGGTAAGGAACAACAGAGATGCTTCACCAAAAACAGGAAATGTAAATCTTGTCCTCCGTCTTTGAGCTCACCGGCCTGGTCAACCTAATCCTCAAGCCCCCGTTTTTGTCCTCCCCCCCCCCCCTCTCTCTCTCTCTCTCTCTCTCTCTCTCTCTCTCAGGCGGCCTCGTGGTGTCAATTTTCACTTTTCACCATCATCACCATCACCACCATCCACTATCACTATCATCATAACTATCACCACTAACATCATCATCACCTACATCACCACCACCACCATCAACATCATCACCATAACTCTCACCACTAACACCACTGTCACGCTCGAGCCGCCATCCATCACCACCATCTCACCACCACCACCACCACCATCACCACCACCACCACCATCCACTTCTGTCCATGAGAATTTCAGTCGATTGTGATAACACTGAATAAGGTCAACTTTAGCATGAGGGTTGAGGGAGTGAGGGAGGGATGGGATGGAAGAGGGAAGGGAGAGAGAGAATGGGAGGAATAGAAAGATGTATGGAGGAGAATGGAAAAGGGAAGGGAGAGTGAAGAAGGGAGGGGAAGGAGAGAAAGGGAAGAAGAGGAAGATGAGAGAAAGAAGGAAGGAAAGGAGAAAGAAGGAACAGGAGGGAATGAGATATAGCTGGAGGGAAGGAAGGGTGAGGAAGGAAGAGAAGGAGGGGTGCTTGGAGAGAGAGAGAGAGAGAGAGAGAGAGAGAGAGAGAGAGAGAGAGAGAGAGAGAGAGATGATTGGAAGGAAAGAGGGATGAATGTATGGAGGAGGAAGGAAAGGAGGGTGAGGAAAGGAGGGAAGGAGAGAGATTTGAAAGAGAGAATGGGAAAGAAGAAGAAATGGTTGAAGAAGGGAAAGAGGGATGTTGATAGAGGGAATAGGAGGAAAGGAAAGTTGTTTGGAGGAAAGGTAGGAGGAAGAGGAAGGAAGAGAAGGGGGAGGGAATGGGTGAGGAGAGATGTCTGAAGAGGAGGAGGGAAAGGAAGGGATATTTGGAGGAGGGAGGAAGAGAGGGAGGGATAAGACATGGTTAATCTCTTTGACCAACTGAATCGAGGACTCTCTCTCTCTCTCTCTCTCTCTCTCTCTCTCTCTCTCTCTCTAATATAAACTCCTTTATTTTTCTCTAATGCAATAAAACACCCACTTCTTTTATATGTTCTTTGATATACTAAGTCGTGATGGAGCAATGATATAATATTTTTGTAGGTATAAATGTTGGCTTATAAATTTGAAGTGGTTATCCCTAAAAATACAATCTCTCTAATTTCTATCTAAGAGAAAGAGGATTTTTTAGGGTATTCTTATTTATCTTTTTACAAGGGGTGACTAGGGAGAAAAAGAGGAGGAGGAGAAAGAGAAAGAATAGGAATGCCTGGAATGGGAAAAGGAAGAATAGGAAGAGAAGGACAAGAGTAGGAAGAAGAGAAAGAAGAGAATAGGAAGAGAAAGAGGAAGAATAGGAAGAGAAAGAGGGAGAATAGGAAGAGAAAGAGGAAGAATAGGAAGATAAAGAGAAAGAGAAGGAAGAGAAGAATAGGAATAAAGAGGAAGAATACGAAGAGAAGAATTGGAAGAGAAAGAGGGAGAGAAGAAAGAGGAAGAATAGTAAGAGAATCTCCCTATGTTCTTATGTTCTTATGTACTACTACTACTACTACTACTACTACTACTACTACTACTACTACTAATAATAATAATAATAATAATAATAATAATAATAATAATAATAATAATAATAATAATAATAATAAGAAAAAGAAGAAGAAGAAGAAAATGAAAAACAAGAAGAAGAAAAAGAAGAGAATGGCTATAAACCTTTTTCAATACCCACTTGACCTTCGATTTGACCTGTTTTCCTACGGCGGTATCGCGCGACCATGCTTCTACACCTGCCCGCGACGTGCAAACACAGGTGTGGGGTTAAGCGTCCAAGGCCGCGCCCCCGCCAGCACTGACCCGCGAAATCTACCACTGGTTAACCACTTTAGAAATAGACACGTAAATCCCATAAGGTGGGGACTGGGAAGAAAAAGGAAAGTTTCGTTTAGTCGGCGCAACATCTGTGGTCATATGCCGGAGAGAGACAGATTTTTTCCACTCCGCCCGGGACTGGGAAGACATTATTTTTTTCTTTGTACTGACAACTGACAAGAGGATGAGTGGAATTAAAGTAAATTAAGTAGATGAAGAAAGAAAGGGAAATAAAAGAGGAAAGATGAATAAAGAAATAAAGTGAAATAAAGGAAAGGGAATAAATGAAGAAATAAAGGGAAGAGAACTGGAAATAAACTCACGATTTTGGCTTAGAGGAAAATAATTACTGGAAAAAAGATACAGTTCAGGTTAGAAAAACAGAAATTAATAGTTACGAGGGAAAAGAATGTTGGAAATAAACTCATGATTTCAATTTACAAGAAAATGTTACCAGAAAAAAAAGTTACATACAGTTCAAGTTATTAGCAGACACGTTTCTTAGTACTGTAAAATGCATCAGGTTGGAGAAGCAGAAATTTATAGTTACGAGGAGAAAGAAAGTTGGAAATAAACTCATGATTTCAGTTTACAAGATGTTATCAGAAAAAAAAGTTACATACAGTTCAGGTTATTAGCAGACACGTTTCTAAGTGTTGTAAAAAGGATGAGTGGAAATAAAATAAAAAATAAAGTCACGGGAAAAAAAAATGGAGGTAAAGTCACAATTTTGGCTAAAAAGAAAAAAAAACCGGAAAATGTCAGTGCAAAAAAAAAGTATCGATTATGTGACTTATTTTCCATCAATAAATAAAGTTACAGGAAAAAAAAAGTTAGGGGTAAAGTCACAATCTTGGCTAAATGTCACCAGAAAAAATGTTACAGTGCAAGTTTAAAGATATCGATTATGTAACTTAATTTCTTTCAAACTGTACCCGTCCCTCACTCTTGTAACGCTCTATCCCCTACACCGACACAGCTTACAAAAAAATCACAGAAGGGTAAATCTAATACAGGGAGCGTTGAGACAGATAGGCAGACAGACAGACAGACGGAGATTTCGATAGTCTGTCCGCTTCTGATTCTTCTTACCACTCCCCAATCCCCCCCTAAAATAGTATGTAACACCAGCCTCCCTTCCCCTCCCCCTTAACACGGTCTGATAGGCGTGTCCAGCGTGTCGGGGGTGTAGGGGAGTGGTAGGGGGGGGAGGACATAAGGTGAGGGTGTAATGTATGAGGGTATGAGTCTCGCCCTTGTGGTATACGTGTTGTTTTGTGGTTGTTTATCTACGTGTTGTTCTTGTTTAACTTTTTTTAGGGTTATTGCATATTTCGTGATGCTGGTTCATTTATATTTGTTTTTTTTTTCTTTTCGTTGCTATTAGCCAGGTTATGATGACAATAGGAAGGTTTGTGTGTGTGTGTGTGTGTGTGTGTGTGTGTGTGTGTGTGTGTGTGTGAATAAAAATAACTGAATGGATGAAAGACAGACAGACTAAAAGAAAGAAAGAGAGAAAGAAAGAAAGAAAGAAAGGAGGGAGAAATAAGGAGAGAGAGAGAGAGAGAGAGAGAGAGAGAGAGAGAGAGAGAGAGAGAGAGAGAGAGAGAGAGAGAGAGAGAGAGAAAAAAGAAAGAAAGGAGATAAAAATAAGGAGAAAGATGGAATGTGAGAAAGAAAGAGAGAAAGAAAGAAAGAAAAAAAAAAGAAAGAAAGGAGGGAGAAATAAGGAGAGAAATGACAGAAAGAAAAAAGAGAAAAAAGATAATCAAATATAAAAAAAAGAAATAACGCAAGACAAAAATGACGAAGAAATTAAAAAAAGAAAGAAAAGGAAAGTTAGACAAAAACAAAGAAACAGTAACAGCACTTCCTTTATTTCTCTTTAAAACGAAACAAAACAAAGAAAAAAACAAAACAAAACACCAAAACAAACAACCCTTACAAAACACGACACCGCGTATCGTAACTTACACAACAAACGAACGAGCGAGGTCACTATTAGGACACAGATAAAGGAAGAAAGACTGGCGTGACCTTATCTGTTAAGACCAACAACGCCCAGTCTGTGAGCGGCGCCGCGGAGGGGAGGGGAGAGATAAGCAGGTGAAGAGCAGGGCAGTGTTATAACTTCTCTTTAGTCACCCCGATCAAAAGCGGCGCCCACTGATCGGTCTGCTCTTTGATCGGGGGTGTGATGATGATGATGATGATGATGAGGAGGAGGAGGAGGAGGATGGTAGTGGTGGTGGTAGTATGTGGGTAGTTACGTAGTTATAGTAGTAGTAGTAGTTTAAGTAGTAATATATGAAGGAACAGGAGGACGAGGAGTAAAAGTAGCAATATATATAGAAGTAGTGATGTTTATGATTGTAGTAGTAGTAGTAGTAGTAGTAGTAGTAGTAGTAGTAACAGTAGTAGTAGTAGTAGTATAAGTGATAAGTAATAAAAAGGCAAGTCATATGCAATCATAGTCACGTATTTATATGTAATTGAAAAATGAAACAAGTGAATAACCTTTAAAAATAGCCACACACACACACACACACACACACACACACACACACACACACCAAAAAAAAAAAAAAAAAAAAAAACGAAGCAGAACTAAACAGCGTAAATAACAACAACAACAACAACGTCACTACAACTACTCCTACTACTAATACCAATATCAATACCAAATAATAACAACAATAACAACAACAACAAAATAAGCATCATATAACTCACGCATCTCCTTATGTTCCTCGTAGGGGCGTGAGATGAAGGAGGGAGGCTGGAGGCTGCATCTCGGACTACACTTTTTTTCCTCTGTTACTTTGCACTCGTCAACACACGTATGCATGAGGGAAGGGTGGTGGTGATAATGGTGATGATGAGGATGATGAATAGGAGGAGGAGGAGGAGGAAAAAGAGGAAAAGGAGGAGGAGGAAAGGCGTGCATTATAGGGAAATATGTGCTTGAGGATTATAGTTGGGGACAAAGAGAAGAAAGAAATATATATACGTGTGGTAGAATATAGATAAAAAAATAGATTAGAAAGAAGAACATAAGAACATGACGATAAGGAAGGCAATAACGATGGTGATGATGATGGTGAAGATGACGAGGAGGAGGAGGAAGAGGAAGAGGAGGAGGAGAAGAGAAGGCCACCAACACTCTGACAAGGAAACGTCTGACGAATGACTGCCTGCCTGTGAGTGTGTGTGTGCGTGTGTGTGTGTGTGTGTGCAGTGGGTGTCAAAAGCTATCTCATTGTTCCGGGGGGCGGCATGTGATAGGCTAATCTCAGGTGCACTCCGCTTTGTCACATCCCTCGTTCTCCCTCTCACCCCATCACATCTCCCCATCTCCCCCTCTACCCCCACCTCCCCCTCACCTTGTTCATGGGGTCTGGGTCACACGGGGGCTCAGGTAAGGCAGGTAACATGCAGGTAGAGACACGTGTTTAACCGGAGCGACAGGTGATACAAGATAAGGGTAACAATCATTTGTCTGATACGATATTTTGAGAGGACGTGATCTAGAGAGAGAGAGAGAGAGAGAGAGAGAGAGAGAGAGAGAGAGAGAAAGGAGGGAGGGAGGGGACCAGCTGCACAGAGAAGTTGATGGTCACAATTGGATAATAAGAGAGAAATGGTGACATCCTGGAGTGCTGCCCTCCTTCTCCTCCTCCTCCTCCTCTTCTCTCCTCTTCCTCATCTTTCTCTCCCTTCTCTTCCTATTCCTCCCTTTGAGTGCTCATCTTACATACTCGTTGTTGCATATAATTACATCTCTCTCTCTCTCTCTCTCTCTCTCTCTCTCTCTCTCTCTCCACTTGTAGCACTCAGGAAGCAATTATGAGTAAGCACACAAGTTAAATACAGGCTAATGCAGTTGTTTATGAAGGGGCAGGAAGGGCAGAGGACAATGTAGGCATGAATGGAGGACTCAGAATATATATGAATGAAGGAGGACGAGGAGGAGAAGGAGGGAGAAGGAGAAGATTGGAGAAAGATGTCCTATCGTCCCTCTCTCTCCCCTCCTACTCCTCCTACCGAATCATACATCTCCTCCTCCTCCTCCTCCTCCTTCTTCTTCTGCTCCATTCAGGGTCCTCTCTCACGATTCAGCCTTACTTTACGTCCTTTAAAAACATAATAAAGGTTGGTAATCGTGGGAATAGAGTGGTCTACCCTCCCATGATGCCAGCACTTCTTTCACCGCGTTCCATTTTCTTTCATTCTTGGTTGGCTTCGTTCTGAGCTTTCCTTTATGTATTTTTTTATTATTATTTCTATTTTTGTTTTCTTTTAGCTTCGTATTGTTGTTGTTGTTTTTGTTTTCCCTTGGCTATGAGTAAATGATTTTCTAGTTTGTATTTTTTTTTAACTTCTTTTTTTTCTAAATTATCATCATTTTTTTATAATATTTTCAGCTTTTCCGTCTTTTTTTTTCCTATTCGTTGCTATAGTTAATAAGAAAAAAATAATTGTGTATTCATTTAGTTTATTTCATGCTCTCTCTCTCTCTCTCTCTCTCTCTCTCTCTCTCTCTCTCTCTCTGTAATGGGTTCCGAGGAAAACTATTTGATCTATTATGGCGACGTGACGTAACAGTGAACAAGCATTTTCCTTCCTCTTGCTATGAAATGAGGGCGTTACTCTCTCTCTCTCTCTCTCTCTCTCTCTCTCTCTCTCTCGTTACCTGTTATATGCACAAAGCGATCACTCGATGTCCATCTGATAATGTTCCTTGCAACGTGTTAATAATCGTAGCACTGGAAATGGTAACACTGCAGGAATGGTGGTGATGGTGATGATGGTGAAGGTGCAGTATGATGGTCACTATATGTATGATGAGTATGCAGGATGGATGAAGAGATATTGCACTGTGGTAGAGATGGTGAGTGATGGTGATGGTGATGATGGTGGTGGTGATGTCACTATACACACGAAAAAAATCTATCACTGTTGTTGGTGATTCTAAGTTATGGATGGTGATATTGATGGTGATGACGCTGGTAATGGTGGTGAAGGTATGGTGAGTGTTCGTGGTGATGACAAAGAGAGTATGGTGATGATGATGGAAATACTAAAAGTGATGAACGTATGTGGTGAAAGGGTGGTGGAAATGTGATGATAATGATGATGATGGTGATGATGATGGTGGTGATACGGTAACAGTGCGAATAAAGTGTGGTGATGATAATGGTGATGAAAATGGTAGATGTGATGAATTCTATGGTTATGGCGGTGGTGAGGAAGTATATGTGATGATGATGATGATGTTGATGGTGATGACAGTGGCGGTGATGAAAACAGTAGGTGATGGTGAGTATACATGGTGAGGGAGTGTGCAGTGATGGTGGTGATGATGCCGTGACGATGCTTGATGGTGAAATGGTGATGAGAGTGGTGGTGATGATCGTGGTGATGAAAACAGTAGATAGAAGGGTTATGGTGGTGATGAGGGAGTATACGTAGTGGTGATGATGCTGTGACGATGCTTGCTGGTGTTATCGTGATGGAAAGGTTATGATGATGATGATGGTGGTGATGATGATGGTGGTGATGATGATGGTTGTGGTGATGATGATGGTGGTGATGATGGTGGTGGTGGTGATGATGATGGTGGTGATGATGGTGGTGGTGATGATGGTGGTGATGATGATGGTGGTGATGATGATTGTGGTGATGATGGTTGTGGTGATGATGATGGTGGTGATGATGATGGTGGTGGTGGTGCCACTGTGACGCCCAGGGCCAGACTAGACCTTCCCTCCCACTTACCTCCGAACCAGCGGATACGGGCGGAGGGAGGAGGAGGAGGAGGAAGAAGAGGAGGAGGAAGAGGAGGAGGAGGAGGAGGAGGATAAATATTTCTCATGCATAATAACTTTTCATACGTGTTTGTGTCTCTGAAGGAAAGGATTGTACGATCTAAACTTTAATAATAATAATAATAATAATAATAATAATAATAATAATAATAATAATAATAATAATAATAATAATAATAATAATATCTCATGCGTAACTTTCATATGTGTTTGTGTGTGTCTAAAGGAAAGGATTTTAAGATCTAAACTTTAATAATAATAATAATAATAATAATAATAATAATAATAATAATAATAATAATAATGATGATAATAAATTTGCTCTTTTTTACTCTGAATACGAAATAAGTGTAAATATATACCATGTTTGAAATAGATAAAAAAATAGATATGATTTCAGTCTTGTTTAGTAGGCTATGATAATTAGGCACATGAAGTAGATTATCAAATACAAGGGAAAAAAAAAGTGAATTGAGCTAACTTTCTAGAACAAACACACTCTCTCTCTCTCTCTCTCTCTCTCTCATATTCAATCATTTTCTCAGTTAATTCGAATTCTCCTGTATATAAACATTTTTTCCTATATATTTTTATCTATTTAGCGAACTTATTTAACAAAGACAAAACAGAACAAATAATAAATTAGATAGATAAGATAGAAACAGATAGAACGAACAGGAATAGATAGACAGAATAGAGCATAGAATAGAGGATAAATAGAAATAGATAGATAGATAAAGAGGAATAGATAAATAGAATACAACGAAGAATAGATAGAAGAGATAGACAGATAGATAGAAATAGATAGATATAATGAATAGACAGATAAAGATTCCCTGGGTATTATTTGCAGACGTGACCTGACCTGACCTGGGGGTGTGGAAATGGTCCGTGGAAAGGTCAGGTCAACAAACCGCCGCTCGCTATTGTTATCATCTCGAGGGAAAGAAAAGGTTGTTGTTATTGTTGTTGTTGTTGTTGTTGTTGATCTTCTTCTTCTTCTTCTTCTTCTTCTTCTTCTTCTTCTTCTTCTTCTTCTTTCTCTTCATCTTGTTCAGCTTTTTATTCATCTTATTTTTCTTCTTCTTCTTCTTCTTCTTCTTTTTATTCATTTTCTTCTTCTTCTTCTTCGTCGTCGTCGTCATCACCAGATAGATTACACGCACTTATATCCATTAGTCTATTATTATTCTCTACTATAAAAATAAGTAAATAAATGCCTACTCACATCAGTTCCTACACCTTGCTTCCCACCACCTGCCCAGCACCGATAGATTTCTGCTAATTACTCTAATCTATCGTAATCGCACCTGCCCTTCTCTCCTTCCTCGCCGCCCTCCGCTAATAACTCTCAAGGGATGGCGAAGGAGTCAATTATAGTGATCTTTTTTTTTACCTTTTGTTTCTTTGTCTTTTAATCTCTTTCTCTTGCCTCATTTATCATCTTTTATATTCCTTTCATTTGCTTTCTTTCTCTCTCTCGTTTGTCTGTCTGTAATTTTTTGTACGTTTTCTTTTCTTATTTTTACTATTCTTTCTTTCGTTTTTATTTTTTATAGGTATGGAAGTTCGTTTTTCTTTCTTTCATTCTTCAGCTTTTCTTTTCGTTGTTTGTCTTCTCGTTTCTCAGGAATCGAAGTTACTTTTTTTCTTTCTTTCTACAGCTTTTCTTTTCGTTGTTTGTCTTCTCGTTTCTCAGGTATCGAAGTTACTTTTTTTCTTTCTTTCTACAGCTTTTCTTTTCGTTGTTTGTCTTCTCGTTTCTCAGGAATTGAAGTTGTTTTTCTTTCTTTCTTCAGCTTTTCTTTTCGTTGTTTGTCTTCTCGTTTCTCAGGAAGTGAAGTTATATTTTTTTCTTTCTCTCAACAGCTTTCTTTTTTTGCGCTCATTTCTCAGGGAGGAGGTTCGGGGAGGCCTCAGGAACATGCTAATCCACGCGGGGCTCCTCTAATCTCTCGAGAGGACGCCACTTTGATAAATCCTACACCAGAACCCACCAGCCCCTTCGTTGAAAGATTATGGGCCATATTACTAAACATTCCAGCGTCCACACACACATTTGACAAGGGTTTCGTAGAGCTTGTGGGCCTTTTTCATGGGTGTTTGCTGACCCAGATAGTAGTTTGGCAAGGGTTCTTTACGATGAGCCTAAAAAAATCACTCATGGGAACGCATTTTTTAGCCTCCTTTTCGCCTTTTCCCCCAAACCCTTGTCCTGTTTTTTTTGTTTTTTGTTTGTTTGTTTCCACGTCTTCCTGTTTCCATGAGCGAGTGAATGTGTCTTAGTTAATCTAATTCGCTTTCTATGAGTTAAAAGTAATGTTTGTGTATATTTAGCCTAGTATTTGTATTCTGTTTTTTGCATGTCTCAGCGAAATTCATTACTATTATTATTATTATTATTATTATTATTATTATTATTATTATTATTATTATTATTGTTGTTGTTGTTGTTGTTGTTGTTATAGTATGCCGTTATATATTTGATTGTGTAACGTGATTCATTATTTAAAAACTCGCACACAAAGAAAAGTCTCTCTCTCTCTCTCTCTCTCTCTCTCTCTCTCTCTCTCTCTCTCTCTCTCAGTGGAGGAGTGAAATAGGACACCACTGTTATCTGTGACCACACAAAAGCAATCAGTTCCTCGACAGAGTGAGAGACCTCCCCTCCCCTCCTCTCTCTCTCTGCATAAACTGTCTACTTTCTTCTTGTCTTCCTTTTTTCTTCCTCGACTTTCCTCCTGTTTTGTTTTCTTCTTTCCTCCTTCCCTCCTCTCTTCCTCGTTTTTTTCCCACCTCCTTTTTGTTTTCTTCTACTTCTTTTCCTCCTTTTCTTTTTCGTCTTTCTTCCTCCTGTTTGTTTTCTTCTTCATTCTTTTTCGTATCATAGGCTATTTCCTCCTCTGTTTTCCTCTACCCCTACATGTCTATCCTTTTCTCTTCTGTGTCTTTCTTCCTGTCTTCATTCTTTTCTTCCTCATAATCCTCCTACACTACAATAGGTTTTTAATGTCGCCGAGGATTCATTTGTTATTTAAGGATGTATGTTGGCAGTGTGATGGAGTGTCGAGAGATATCCATACTTGTTGCTTTATAATAATTTAGAACATCTCTATTTCTTTCTTGTATGTATTTTTTATCTACATGACTGGGAGTGAAATCAAAATTACTCTTATTCTTATTAATCTTCTTTTCTCTTCCTTTTCTTCTTATTTTTTTGTTGTTCTTTTTCTCTATTTCCTGCTTCTTCTTCTTCTTCTTCTTCTTCTTCTTCTTCTTCTTCTTCTTTTTCTTATTCTTATTCTTATTCTTACTCTTATTATTATTGTATGCAAGGAGACATCAGGCATCTCAGGTCAAGGCACGGGTCATGCTGGCGCTGGGTCGGGTCACCGTCAGGGGCTCAGTTGGTCGTCAGTGGTCAGAGAGTAAGCGTGTGAGTGAGGCTTCCCTGTGACCTCCGACCTGACGCGAGGAACACACTTGGAACACACTCAGCACGCGTCTCCAAGGTGCGTGAATACTGAATAGGCAGAAGAGAAGATCAAGAAGCGGAGGACCTACGAAGCGATACAGATCAAAAGAAGACACAATCAGCTCCTGTGTTCCTTTTTCTGTTTCCTTCCTTTCTTGAAACACTTCTACATTTATTATTTTCTTCCTACTCCTCTGTACTTCCTTTCCCCTCTTCTACCAGTACTTTCCCGTCATCTGATCATCTTCTTGAACGAGCAACAGACGATATGACCGGCTACATCACAAGGTAAGTGTTGCATCCATTTCTGTTGTCACTCCGTTAATGTTTCCTCCTTGCTGTATAACTATGAAAAGGGGCGTGTATAGAAATTAATTTACGCGGGATTATTTTGTATATGGTAAAACGTACTCTGGATAGTGTTAAGCATTTACTGATAACTTAACCTTTCTTGCCCTTGAGTTGCCTCCGTTACAGTAAAAAGAAAACTGAAATGTGTCTAAATACATCTTCAACCAAATCATGATCAAGGGGGAAGGGTACATTTCCTTAATCCTCCCCGTTTCTCATCTTATTTGTTTGTGATTTGTGTTCTTATCTTGGTTTGTTTGTTGTTTGTGCTTCATCAGCTTTCTCTCTCTCTCTGCTCTCTCTCTCTCTCTCAGGCTGCTAAGACTCTCTAGGACAGAGACAGGCAAGAGGACACAGCAAGCAGGTCTCTTGGTCTCTCACCACAACACTCACCACACTGGTCACACTCACAAACACACACACACAACAGACACCACACAAACACACATACCACACTCCACCACACACAAATACTCGTACAACATGTCACACACTCACACAACAGACACCACAAATCATCACACCACACACAGCATACACACACCACACACACACAGACACCAGGGAGATGAGAGAGGGGGGAGGAGGGAGAGGGAAGGAGGAGGAACAGGACTGGGAAGGACAGGGGAAAGAGAGGGAGAAGGAGGATGGACAAATGAGAAGGGAAGGAGAACCTAGATGGAAACTACAAGGCAACAGGAGAAAAAGAAAGGGAAAAAAATCAGTGGGAAAACAAAAAGAAAAGAAAAAAGAGGTAATATATAAGAAGAGGCAAAAAAAAAGACAGGGAAAAAAAAAACAAAAAACAGGTAGGGAAAAAAAGAGAAGAAAGGTGGGAGAAAGAGAAAAAGAAAAAGAAGAAGAAAAGAAAGAAAAAACAGAAAGCAAAGAAGAAGAGGTGGAGAAGAGAAGACAGAGAGGCAGCAAGCAAGGGAAGGGAAGGAGGAGAGGCAGCAGGAAGAATTAGAAAATTAATAGAGAGAATTAATAAGAAGAGGAAGAGAAACTAAACAGAGCACCTAAGAAAGAGAGAAAAGAGGAAAAAGGAAAAAGAAGAGAAAAAAGAAGAGAAGAGGAAAAGAAGGGAGAGGAGAGAAGGAGGAAAAGAGGAGGATCAGAGAGAGGAAACAGAGAAGAAAAGAGGAAAAGAAGATAGAAGAGAAATAAGGGTAAAGTAAGAGGAGATAGATACAGTGAGAAAAAGGGAAAGAAGTGATAGGAACAGGAAGAAAGAGAAGATGGAGGTAGGAGAAGGGAGAAAGAAAGGGAGGGAGTAGGAATAGAAATAGAGGAAGAGAAATGAGACAAAAATGGGACAAGAATGGAACAGAGGAGATCCATGGGACATTGGAGGAGGATGGAAGGAGTTATTTTAATCAAGAAGGTTATTTTAATATCTGCAAGGAGGTTCTGGAGGGAGGAAGGTAGAGCAAGGGAGGAAGGGAAAAGGAGGGGGAAGGGAAAAAGAAAGGATAAGGAGGAAAAAGCAAAATAGGAATCAATAACATCATAAATCATCAAACACATTAATGTAATAATATAGAAAAAAAAGGGAAAGAAAAAAAAAAAGAAGAAAAGGAGGTTGGAAAGGAAAGGAAAGGAAGAGAAGGGAAGGAAAAGGGAGGAAAAGAAAAAAATATAAAAAAAGATTGAAGAGATTAGAGAAAGGAGGAAGAATAGAGTGAGTAGGTTACCTAGTTATCAGAGATCTTGAAAAAGAACGACATGAAGAAAAAAGAAAATAGGACAGTAGTGAGTAGAGATAAAGATGACATGATAGTAAATATATAGACAAGAAATGAAATGAGGGAAATATAGTGTTAGTCACTACACAGAGAAAGAAAATGATGTAGGAATAAAAGAATGTAGTGGTGACAATGTGCTGTGGAGACGTCTTTCAACATGTACCTCATGTACTGAGGAGGAAGGAGAAAAGGGTGGAGAGGATAGGAGGTAGGAGAGAGAGGAGGGAGAGAGGTTAGGGAGCTGATGCGAGAAGGTATGAGGGAGAGGAAAGAGGATGAGAGAAGAGGAGAGAGAGAATGGAGGAGAGGGAGGAGGGAAGAAGTTAGAAAAAAAATTTAGTAAAAAAAGAATGGTAATGGAGGCAGTAACCAATGGGTAGAACAGAGATGGGTAACTAAACAGTCGATAAATATAAATAAATAGGTATATAGATAGGGATTAAGAGGGAAGAGGAAGAAGGAGAGGGAGAGGAAGAGAAGAAGGAAAGGAAGGAGGAAGGAAGGAAGAGGAGGGATAATAAATGGAGGCAATAAGTAAGTAAGAAAATATGATAGTAAGAAAAAAGAGTGTAGAAAGGATGTGTCTATGGGAAGGGGTGGGCCACAGAGAAGGGGAGATCAGAGGCACAGCACTACACAGCTAGAAAAGCAGGAAGGTGGGAAGGTAGAAGGGGGGTGGGGAACAGCTAGGAGGAGTAGGAGAGGAGGAGGAGATATGGGAGGAGAGGAGGTCAGAGAAGAAGAAAAAAAGAAAGAAAAAAAGAAAAAATAAGAAAAAGAAAAAAGTGAGTGAGGAAAAAGAAAAAGAAAAAAAAGAAAAGAAAGTGGAAACAAAGACAAAGGGGGGAAAGGGAGAGAGTGAGAGAAGAAGGAGAGAAGAGAACACCTGGAGAGGAGAGGAGATGATGGAGGAGGAGGAGAGAAGAAGAGGAAAGGAAAAAACAAGGAGCAGGAAAGAAGGATGGCATGAGCAGAAAGAGTGGCAAAGCAAACAGCAAACAGAACAGGAAACAGAGAGGGCAGGGAGTACACTGGCATGGAGGGGGAAGCAGCAAATTGTTATTGAACAAGAAGTAAAAAGGAGGAGTAGGGACACCAGGAAAAGGGGGGAACAGGGAAGGGGGGAACCAGGGGACAGTAGAGGGGAGATGGAAGAACACCAAGCAAGAATGAGAGCAGAGAGGAGGCAGCAGAGAGGAGAGGCAGGTGTAGGTAGTAGTGATGGTAATGGGCGGAGAGAGCTAGGAGGGAGAGAAGGGAGGGAGGAGAGCAGTGTGGGGGGCTGGTGGAAGGAAAACAAAATGAAAAAAAAAAAGAAAACAAAAGTGTTCAAAGGCAGTGTTAAAAAAAAAAAAAAAAAAAAATACGTATAATAAAAATATAGAATATTGTTTATTATTTGAAGAATTAAAAGATGCTGAAAAAGAAAAAAAAGTTGTAAGAAGGAGAAAGAGAGGAGGAGGAGGAGGAGGAGGAGATAGAAAGCGTACAAAAAAAAGAAGAAGAAGAAGAGAGAAGCTCAGAAGCCTCACCGTCGCGACGTCACCAGTTTCTGAGGCCCACTCCCAAACAGGCTACAGCACGTCTGTCTTTGCTGCTCCTGCTCCCTAACTGCTGCTCATGTTGGACTGTCACACACACACACACACACACACACACACACACAACAACAAACAAACAAACAACAACAAATAAAAATAAATAATAATAATTAAAAAAAAAATATATATATATATATATATATATATATATATATATATATATATATATATATAATAATCCAGCTGCTGTTACTTTGCTGCTGAGGCTTGTTGCTAGGGGGGGGGGCTTGGGGGGGGGGGGAGTGGTGAGTGGGGGGGGTGCCCCCCCCCCCCCCCCAAATGACGCCCCTGGTTTGTGCATTTTTAGTTTGTTTTCATCTCATTTGCTGTTTGTGTTTTCTTTATTGTTTGTGTTCTCCTCTCACGTTGTTTGTGTGATCTCATTTGTTTGTGTTCTTATCTCATCTCATTTTAACTTTTGTCCTTAGCTCGTTTGTTGTTTTCTTCTTATCTTGGTTTCAGTTACTTGTCGTGTGTTCTTCCTTTCTGTCTCTTTCCTCTGTTCTTTTGTCCTCGCTCTCTCATTGCCTTCCCCTTTTCCTTCTCTCTTCTCCAAGGACACGAAGGTTAGGTTAGTTTGACCATTCCCATAGTCACTTACATAGGTCGCCTTGGGTCACAGTCACAGCGCTAGATGTATACCCTGCCCTGCTGTAGAGGCTGTAGAGGTGTTTACATTTCATACAGGTATTATTTGGTTGATATTAATCTGAGGGGGGTGTTTACATTTCATACAATACGGTAAATCAATCAAGGTAGGCTATTAATGTCAGTTGCACATAATTACGTTATAATATAAGAACTTCGATGATATGAATTTATTTTCCATAGCAAGGGGGAGATATTATAATTAAGAATTCACTTAGTTCTAGATTATGGAGGTATTAATTTATCTCTTTTTGCCCCGATACACATTTGAGCAAGTTGGTGCTGATAAAAAGGACGCCACAGTTTCTTTGATGTCGACTTTTTTAAATTAACGGAACAAATGTACCATAATATTGCATGCATATAAAATAATGAAACACAATACCAATCTAAGCTCTGGATTTTTCAATATTAAATCATGTTTTTTGTATGTGATGTCAAATATGTAGCTATTCTTTCTGTTGTGTTCCTGAGATTTAGGCTAAAATGCGAGTCTATCAAAGGATTATTTTAAAGATTGTCAATTATGGATTTTAAATAGTCGGTATAGTGGAGAATGAAATATTAGAATTACACGTGAGGTCAAACCATCCTCCTTCTCCCCGACGCCATAGTGCTTTGCCGGGCCGAGCTTATCAAAGGAATGATTTAAAAACAGCCAATTATCTTCAAAAAGTCGCTAAAGGGAAGAATAAAAGGCTAGAATTACACGTGAAGTCCACTCCTCACTGACGCCATTGCACCGTTGCCAGATTATCGTACTCAGAGCCTCGTATTTACCCGGTTTCTGAGCCATAGCCATTGCTAAAATAACACCAATAATTAATAATTTTAACAATAACTATATATGAAGGCAGTTATTGGGGTCGAGGAGGTAGTTTTTGGGTCGGAAATCGGCAAACATTCGAGGCTGAGTACGACAATCTGGGAACATTGCTCGCCGTAGTGCTTCGCCGGGGGGAGCTTATCAAAGGAATAATTTAAAAGTGCCAATTATCCTCCAAAAAGTTGGTAAAGTGGAGAATAAAAGGTTAGAATGACACGTGAGAGGCCCCGGCACCTTCCTTCTTCCCCGCGCCGCCATTGTGGTTCGCCGCGTCTCGTGTGTCCCGCCTCGACTCAAGGTATGGCGCCTCCTCTTGTGCCACTATTAATTAAACCCAGACTGTATTAATCCTTCCACCACCAGGTATTAATTGGTAGACATTAATTTGAGGGGGGTGGTTAGATAAGGCGGTGGGAGGTATTAACATATGGACGCTTCCCTTCCCTCCCTATCCTCCCCATGCCTCACTTTGTGCCACTATTAATTAAACCCAGACTGTATTAATCCTTCCACCACCAGGTATTATTTGGTAGACATTAATTAGAGGGGGGACGCTTCCCTTCCCTCCCTATCCTCCCCACGCCTCCCTTCCCTCCCTATCCTCCCCACGCCTCACTTTGTGCCACTATTAATTAAACCCAGACTGTATTAATCCTTCCACCACCAGATATTATTTGGTAGACATTAATTTGAGGGGGGTGGTTAGATAAGGCGGTGGGGGGCTTTAAGATATGGACGCTTCCCTTCCCTCCCTTTCCTCCCCACGCCTCACTTTGTGCCACTATTAATTAAACCCAGACTGTATTAATCCTTCCACCACCAGGTATTATTTGGTAGATATTAATTTGAGGCGGGTGTTTAGAGAAAGTGGTGGGGGGGGCAATTAGTTATGGAAGCTTCCCAATAGTCCCTTTCCTCCCCACGCCTCCATTTCCTCCCCAGTCAATCAAATCTATACTAATAAAATCTTTCTATTTTCAAGAATCACTTGGTAGACATTAATTTGAGGTGGTGTGCTTAGTTAAGGCGGTGTGGGTCATTAAGTTATGGACGCTTCCCTTCCCTCCCTTTCCTTCCCACGCCTCCATTTCCTCCCCAGTCAATCAGACCAATACTAAGCAAATCTTCCTATCGTCAGGTTTTATTTGGTACTAAAAATTGGTAGACATTAATTTGAAGTGTGGGTCTTAAGGTATGGACGCTTCCCTATCCTCCCCACGCCTCCATTTCCTCCCCAGTCAATCAAACCCATACTAAACAAATCTTTCCATTATCAAATATTATTTGGGTAGACATTAATTTGAGATTGTTTTCTTAGTTAAGGTGGTGGGGGGGCATCATGATATGGATGCATCTCTTCCCTCCCTTTCCTCCCCACGCCTCCATTTCCTCCCCAGTCAGTCAAACCCCAACCAAACAAATCTTTCCATCGTCAGGTAGACATTAACTTGAAGGGATTTGCTTAGTTAAGGCGGTGTGGGTCTTAAGATATGGATGCTTCCCTTTCCTCCCCCACCAATCAAACCCCAACTGTTTAAATGCACCCCCTGCCATTTTTATTTATTTATTTATCTATTTATTCATTTATTTATTGCAAAGGAGGTGGCTCAAGGGCAACAAAAAGCGTGCATTGGGGGGAAAAAAAAAAAGCCCGCTGCTCACCGCTCCTATTATAGACAAAAGTAAAGAGTGGCCAAAAGAGAGGTCAATTTCGGGTGGAGAGGTGTCTTGATACACTCTTCTTGAAACATGGAAACATGGAAATGCAGGCAACAGAAAGCCGATTGGCTCATTACGAGGTTGCCTGCTGTGGTTATTTTATCTGCTCGACAGCCACTTGGGGCCTGGGGAGCAGATGAAAGCACCTCGATAATCAGTATATTCCTGACGCAATGAAATGACGGTTGACTCGATTTTTGAAGGAGTCAAGTCATAGTCATTAATTTGAGGCTGCGAACTTAGTATTGGTCATTGGTCCATATTCGTAAACATTCCAGTGCCCAAGCATATATTTGACAAGGCTTTCGTAGGAGTTTTAAGCATTTCCATGTGTAGTTTTATGACCTTGGTGGTAGTGTGACCCTACTTCTGTATCATGAACCTAAAATGCCAGACATGAGGACCTGACTAATCTTCTTTTTGGCCTTTGTAAATCTATGATGCGAGGTAAAGTATGAGCTCACTCTTGGCCTTCATAGCTTACCCTCAGCCTTAAGAAGCTCCCCCTTGGCCTTCAGAAGCTCCCCCTTGGCCTTCAGAAGCTCCCCCTTGGCCTTCATAGCTCACCCTTGGGCTTCAGAAGCTCACCCTTGGCCTTCAGAAGCTCACCTTCAGCTTTCATAAGCTCACCCTCAGCCTTCAAAGCTCACTCATGGTTTTCAAAGAGCTCACTCCCTCCTTGGTTTTCATTGACAGAGCAGTACCAACCCCCGCGTTCTTCTACCCTACAATGGACGAGGACTGGGATGATGAACCCGTTGGCCAAGGTAAGCAGTGTTGCTTTTAGTTCAACAATATATCCAGCTATTTGAGGGCATGCTCAGGGGGCCCGGGGCAGCATGGGAGAAGGGGGTCCCTCCCTCCCTACGTAAGTATCTAAACTTTCATTTAATATGATGAATGAGCTTTGTTAAATACGTAAATGGTCAGAAAGTGAACTTTCAGCTCGTTACGAACAAAGTTCGTTGTATACCAAAAGATCAGATCCCTCAGATTTAATGGATATTTGGATATAACATCACTCCTTCCCAAAATCGGAAACACATTCCAGCTATTGAGCTAAAAAAAATGACCTATGGATTATTATTGATTACTGTACCTTTTAGAATATATATATTATCTTCATTGTTTCAGCGCCCAAAGCTTTGGAATCGCAGATTCCTGAGTTCTTGAAAAACTCAACATCTTTTCGATCTGATGCAAATGCTGGGTTTGACACCCAAGCTGACCCCTTCTTTGGGGACAGCAGCAGTAAAGCAGAAGAGCCATCCTTCGGGGTGAGTACAGATTACTGAGCTGCTGCTACTTTACCAGTCACTGCCTCAGCTTAAAGGATAGTAAAAAATGTTCTAGTTTACAAAAAATCATTATGAAATTTTTTATGGCAATTGACATCAGCATTGTCTTCCCTACTACTTATCAGTGCTGTGAGAATTCAGAATGGCCTGCGAACTATAATTCATTCAAATATACATTACATATAGACTTTGCCCACTTGATGTAGAAAACAGAGTGGGTATTGCCTGTTGCAAGCCTTATTTGGAATGGACTCTAGTTTAAAACAAAAATAACATGAGACAGCTTGATTAGTAGATATTGAATTGTTAGGGATTTGAGAAGACTATTAGTAGCATATACATACACTAAGTTTTAAGTTTTGAAATCAATCATGGTTATTAGCTCCTCATGAATTAAATTTTTTCCCCTCAGTTTGGTAATGGGCCTGTGTCATCCTTTGATGACGTTCCGGGTGACAGCGGTGGCTCATTCTGGGACAGCGCCGGCACCCAAGGTGGCGATGGCTTTGGCTCGGACAACGCAGGACGAGGCCGTGGCCGGGGCCGGGGGCGAGGACGAGGCAGGGGAGGGAGTGGAGGTGGAGGAGGCAGCTGCTACAATGTATGCATATTTTCTTTTGTTGTGTCTACAGAGCTTACTTTTTTTATTTTTTATAATATGTTATGGTCAGTAAATTTTATTCATTCAAATTAGTGTTGGAGAGTATCATATATGGGCAGTATTCCAGTCTTTTCTGATATTTTGGTGTTATGAATTGCTGGTTTGAAAGGTTTATTCTTTGAGCCTCATGAGCATGTCTTGTATTTTGTTAACTGGTATAAGATGTTCAAGAATGGGAACGCTGCTCTATCTGCGGCAGGACATTCAAATACTTTATTTTTTAATGTTTCAAATAATACAACTTGTGACTTGCCCACCGAAACCAAACCCCATTATACCTAGAGGACTATCTGAATTTGTCATTGCTGGGATTCAGAAACCTGTCCTCCTGATTACTTCAATCAATAGGAACTGCAAAGTGATAGGGTCAGTTTATGGTTCTGCTGATGGCATTGAAGTGCTTGCAGAACTAAACCTATAACATGTACCCTTCCTCCCACAGTGCGGTGAAGAGGGTCACATGTCACGCAGCTGCCCTAAGAAAGCTGACTCTGGAGATGACTTCTTTGGTGGAAGCAGTTTTGGTGGTGGTGGTGGTGGAGGGGGCGGCGGCGGCGGTAGAGGTCAAGGGGGTAACTGCTACAAGGTGAGTAAGATGAGACCTAGGCTAGGCTGTTCCAGGTGACCATGTAAATATACCGAGCTGTATTTACAAGCTTGTGATGTTGACTGGTGTCCTGTCTCTTCCAATATTGATTGTTGACTTAAGGCATTGAATGTTGTTATTCCTTTTGCAAGAATATTTCTTCATGTAGAAATTTCTTTTGGTATATGTCATGTCGTACTTGGGCACTGTTATCACACGCAGGATTAGCATCTGCCAAATAATAACATTTTTTTTTTTTTTTTTTTTAGAATGGCTTAAACTTCCATCAGTGGTCCAGTGTAACTACCGGAACTCCCTCAAAAAATATTTCGACCGTCACTTCCTTCAACAATATCAACTAGAGTAGAAATGCAACGTTTTTCAACCTAATATCAACTAGAGTAGAGAGTTTTAGGACAGACACCTAGTCTGGACCACTGTGTGGTCTGATTTTGGTCTCTTCTTCATCTCTAAAATCTCTCTCTCTCTGTCTCTCTCTCTCTCTCTCTCTCTCTCTCTCTCTCTCTCTCTCTGTCTCTGTCTCTCTCTCTCTCTCTCTCTCTCTCTCTGTCTCTCTCTCTCTCTCTCTCTCTCTCTCTCTCTCTCTCTCTCTCTCTCTCTCTCTCTCTCTCTCTCTCTCTCTCTCTCTCTCTCTTTTTTTTCTCTCGTCATGAGAAAGCCATGTACATTATATTGTGGCGCAAACATCCGATGTTAACTCTATTTACATGGGGAAAAAATACCATGACAATTGTTGTACATAGCAGGCCATTACATATTCTTTAAATTAATTTTTTGTTTCTCTACTCCACCATTTTTTTACTCTTTGATATGACTATAGAAAAATCTTTTTGCTGTTCACTATCTTTGTTTTTCATTCTTCGTCCCATTAATTCTCAAGCTATGTAAACTGTTGCATACCAGTCGGCCAGTTCCTCACGTACTGTGGTGCTCCCATGGGGTAGTTGCCAGAACGCCCAGCTGTGAGTCGTGGAGTAGTCTGCGCCAGGGTCATTCAGTTTTTCATCTTTCTTGGATTCTCCCGATGGCATCAGATAAGTGCTTGCAAAAGTAAATGTAAAACATATCTTTCCTCTCTCAGTGCGGTGAAGAGGGCCACATGTCACGCAGCTGCCCAAAGAATGCTGATTCTGGAGGAGACTTCTTTGGCGGTGGTGGTGGTGGTGGTGGTGGCGGAGGAGGTCGAGGGGGTAACTGCTTCAAGGTAAGTGTAAGATGAAACCTAGGCTTGGTGGTCCCTCTTATTTATATATATATGTATGGTAGCAAAAGCTGCTCTGGGGAAAAAAAGCCCGCTAAGTGTCACTCCTGTAAAGAAATAGAAATGAATGGACAGAAGAAAGGCCAGTTTCAGATGGAGAGGCATCTTTATACTCCCCTCTTTTAAGAGTTCAAGTTGTAGGCAAGAGGAAAGAAGTGAAAGGGATAAAAAAAGAAGATTAACTCATGTAAGGGATTTGGATAGTATAAGAATGAGCAAGAGTAGAATGTCATGTGCAGTAGGGCCGCAAAAGGTGTGCATGCATGCATTTAGCAAGTTCAGAAAATCAGTTGGCATGAAAATCTGCTAAATTATAAGAGGCAACATTGTGACAGAATTTATGCAGTAGAAGATTGCCAGTAAGAGGAAGAGAGTTGATGATACCAAGTCTGTAACTACTCTGTTAAGGGATACCATGCATCAAGCCATCAGTATGCTGCTACCTGTAATACTTATAAACATGTCTTATTTTGATCAATTTTTCAGTGTGGTGAAGAGGGCCACATTTCACGCAACTGCCCCAGCGGAGGCTCTGATTCCAGGAGGGACAAGGGAAGTGCTGGAGGTGTGTCTTGCTTTGTGATGTGTGTTGGATTTATTCCTAGTGTTGGTTGGCTGGTTGGCATTCTATGGATGTTGTAGCAAGGGAAGTAACTTAAGCTTGATCAAATTTGAACTTCAAATGGAAAGGGGATTTAATTGACTCAATATTTATCCAACAGATGGTTTTGGTGCCAGCTCTGGCAGCAAAGGTGGTGACATGGAGGAACCAGAACGTCCTCCACCAATGTTCTGCCCTAAGGATGTTGAGGAGAATGAATTGTTTGAGTTGGGTGTGGAAAAGGGAGTGAATTTTGATGCATACAGCAAGATACCCATCAAGGTGACTGGAGATGAGCCAATACCCCCGGCAGCAGAAGCCTTTGAGGACATGGGGCTGCGGAAGGTGTTGCTTGAGAATGTGAAACAAGCCAAGTACTCAAAACCAACACCCATCCAGAAGTATGCCATACCAATCTTCATGAGCAGCAGGGACCTCATGGCTTGTGCACAGACTGGCTCAGGCAAGACAGTGAGTTAGGAGACTGGCCTTTGTTTGACTAGACTGGATCTTCCTTGGTAGAAATTTATAACCACTTATATGTGATTAGGAATACCCTTCACCTAATCTACTTATGACTGCTCTGTTAGCAAAACTGGAGCAAGCAAAGAATATTCTTGTAGTTGCATCCATTCTTGTACATTTGTGTTTGTGTTCACACACATTTCCTTACTTACGGCTCATATGACCCCTCAAAGCATATCATTTGAAAGCTTTTAAGGCAGGGACTTAAAGAAATGGTGCCAAAGGAAAATGATGATAATACCAGTATTAATAATGATAAAAAAATGGTGCACCTCAGCAGAAGATGGGAAAACAATGGTCAAACTATCCAGAACCAAGGTTTCATTAATGCTCACATATTCTTGTACTAGTGTACTGTTTGTATGACAGATTGATAAGTTCTAACAATGGCAGAATTGTGTTACAGTTTTAAAAATGGAGGATCGTGGCAGTATAGATAAAATTGCAATCACCCGAACATTTAAATCTCAATCCAACGCGAGCTCTGCCTTTTTGTCACGAAGATCTAGCACGGTATTCCTGTGTAGATATTTACTGCTTATTTCTCCTCATATTCTTCAGCATATTTATTTTTGCTTAGTGACTTGTTTGATGTGGAGAAACCCAATAATCCACTTGACTGTGTGATGCCTCTTCAGTCAAGTGGGTAGAAAGATGACATGTTTGGCTGGTCTGGCGAGTCACAGGTTCAGTCCCCATCTCTGTAAACTTTATTTCCCCTTGTCCATGCCAGATTAATTTTCAGATATGTTAAAGTTTCCCCATTACACTAGCTCAGGTCTTATATCTGCCCTAGATTGTTATAATTTTTTTTAAGTTCATCATTACACTGATAGTGAATATATATTAATTTAATTTGATTCTAGGCTGCATTCTTGCTTCCGATGCTTCACTACATCCTGGAAAACGAGGTTGAGAGCCATGCCTATGAAGATGTTGCTCAGCCTGTTGGACTTGTTCTTGTCCCCACACGAGAGCTTGCAATCCAGATCTTTCATGAGTCCCGGAAGTTTTCTCTGAACACTATGGCCAAAAACATTTGTATCTACGGAGGAGTTCAGACAAACCACCAGCTGAGGCGCATGAAGGTATTTGTCAGTGAAATGTTTTGTCTGCAGAAACAGATCATAGCTGTGTTGCCAGAGTAGAGCCAGGCCAGGAAAATGCTGCCTGAAACCATGCTGTAACACGTCTCTCACACTCTCAAATAGCTGTCATTATGTTCATTCTGTAAAATTAACCCTCTATATTTTTTACTTAATTTTATGTGTGTGTGGTGGTGATGAGGGGCAAGAGGTAAAGAAGGTGGATGTGGAGTGGTAGGCAAATGTGTGGCCCCATTCGAGAGTGATTATTTTTTCCCTGACTTGGTAATCTGCTTTACTCTGGTGAAGGAGAAGTGGTTGATAATGAAGGTAATATTCTTCTTATGCAGGAACAAGGATGTCATATTGTAATTGCAACCCCAGGCAAGTTTTTGTTCTTCCTGGGGATTGGGAAAATCAGCTTGAAGTCCCTGAAGTTCTTGGTGTTTGATGAAGCTGATCGCATGCTGGACCTCGGCTTCATCGATGACATGGAGAAGTTGGTGGCTAATCCTGAGATGACGCCCAAAGGAGAGCGCCAGACAATGATGTTCAGTGCAACCTTCCCCGAGGAGGTCAGTATGTTGTTATGTCTGTTTGTACGTGTCCTAACCTCTGAATTTTGTATAGTGTACATGAATCATGCAAGTGAATTAATCAATTATTCACAATTCCATAATTCAGGTTCAGCGGTGTGCCCTGCGATTCATGGACAACTACCTTTTCCTTGTTGCTGGACAAGTTGGCGCAGCAAATAAAGATGTGTGTCAGATAATTGTTCAGGTGGCCAAGTTTGAGAAGAGGGACAAGCTGGCAGAGTACATAAGGAGTTTTGAAGGTAGGGAGTTAGTGATGTCACAGCATCTTTTTTGTTGATTGTAGATATTTGCTTTACAGAAAAAAATCAAGACCTAAATATGCCAATGTTATTGGGGGTCTGATAGTGGTGTACAGGGTGGGTAGCGGAGTGGAGCATTTGGACAGAGGACCTGTGTTTGTGTGGAACGAGAGAGAAACAAGAGGACATGGAAAGAAGTTGAGGGTGACCAAGTGTAGGAGAGCTGTGAAAAAGTTTAGTTTCCCAAACAGAAGCATTGAGCCATGGAATAGACTGGAGGAGGAGGTGGTTTGTGCAAGAAACATTCATGATTTTAAGGAAAAGTTGGATAAGAGTGGATATGGTGACAGGACAGCGCGAGCATAGCTCTCTTCCCGTATGTCACAACTAGGTAGATACACACACACACACACACACACACACACACACACACACACACACACACACACACACACACACACACACACTTGGATAAGGACTGACATCAACATAAAAGCATTTAGTGGAAATTCTGAAGAAGCCTTTAATTACACTGGTCTAAAATTAGCATAAACAATATGTGGGCAGAGACTAAAGGAGGACCTGGAATGGTCAGGCTAATCAGAAAGCTCTGCAAGTCACAAGGCAGGTTGTGGTTAACCAGTGGAAATCTTTATCAGTGAATGGAAGTCAGAGATGTAGTTGAAACTTTGGGTTTGATTATAACACACCTCAGCCATATTCATTGACTTGAATATCAAAGTTGAACCTGCATTCTCTCCAGGCCAAGAGAAGGTGCTGGTGTTTGTGGAGATGAAGCGCCAAGCTGACTTTGTTGGGTCGTACCTCAGCACCAATGGCTTCTTGTCAGTCACTATGCATGGAGGCCGTCACCAGGAGCAGCGTGAGGAGGCCTTATCTGCCTTCCGGTCTGACAAATTCAGGGTTCTTGTGGCTACTTCAGTGGCTGCCCGTGGCTTAGGTAAGTGTAGTCTGCATTATATTTCAAGTTTAAATGAATGTAATACCCAGTATAATAATTCAAATATGTTTTACAGATATTTATTTATATTTGCTAGTGATGTGAATAGCCATTGCTTGAATGGTGTTTTATCACAAACTAGACTTTGACTTTATTTCATACAAAAATGGGTTTTATATTGTTAGTCATATTCAGCCTAATTTAACAAGTATTGCTTTTATACAGATATTCGAGGTGTTGGATATGTCATCAACTACGACCTTCCCAAGACTGCAGATGAGTATGTCCACCGCATTGGACGAACAGGACGCGTTGGCAATCGTGGACAAGCTGTGAGCTTTTTCGACCCTGACCAAGACTATGGTTTGGCCAAGGATTTGGTCAGAATATTGAAAGATGTAAGTTTATTTTCCAGCTCTTGAAATTTGCACATTACTAACAAACTACATATTAAAGAATTTACTACAGCTGTCAGCCACAATATTTTTTGTATCAACTGTGAATTTTACCACTTACAGGCAGATCAAGAGGTGCCAGACTGGTTATCCACTTCAGCACAAGGGAGCAGTCTGGGAGCCTCGTACATGGGCAGTGGCCAGTTTGCCTCAACAGACATCAGAAAACACGTGAGTCCAGCCTGAGTTGCATGTTCGTTAAAGAGTTAATTAAAAACTATAGATATCTCCTGTTATAAATAAATATTGTTTGGAAAACTTTACATAACCTAATCTGACCAATTGATTAAAGAATATCCATAATAAAAATTTTATGGTTTTGTTCTCAACTTGTTAGGAGTTTGTCTACTTACCTTCTCTCCTCTTCCCATTTAATGTTGATACGATGAGATAATATATGCATCTTTCTTTTTCAGAATGAAGGAGCAGAAGGTACGAGTGAAAGCATGACCCAGTTAGGCGGCCCTGCGGCTGATGATGATGAAGCGTGGGATGATTAATAAGGGAAAGATGTGCAGATGCCCATGCTTGTTACTTGTTATTTAAAAGTCAATATTTTTAATAGATCTGGCATAGGTTATGGATTGAACTGTATAATTACCACAAAATTAATCATTGTCAGTAATGATTAATAATACTATGATTTGTATTCATAGTAACCAGTCAAAACAGTCATGACTTTTTTCAAAGGAGTGATTTTGGTAAAAGTGATTTGACTATCTGCTCACTGCAGTTCCAGCCATATAATGTTGACTAATGTATTGCAGTAAAAAATGCTCCATCTACTAGTATGTAAAGGGCTCTGCAGTCATTAACATAAGGCATTACACTCAAGTAGCATTATTCAGTGGTTAATGATGTCATTATTGAACTTAGCCAAGTAAGATATTTACTGAGGAGATCATTAATTTTGATCAATTAGTCTAGCAGATGTCTTTATTTGTACCATTTTTACTTTTACTTTAGATTTGAACTTAGTGAATGAAACTTAAAACTACCATTCTTTGTCCGTTGATGTAGAGAAAATAAATAAAATATACAGTGTGATTAACAAAATATAGTAAAAGTCCAATAATCTGAACACAGATATCCAAGCTACAATTTAGATTAAAAATCAGGTGCCAAGCAGAGGTGACGAGAACCAGGAGACTCATGAGAGCTTTAAATTTTAAGGTGTTGCTGATTTTTAAGTATAGTGCCGTGTATCGCCAGAAAGATGGCTCCACAAATTCTACAAGTGGTAGTACAGATACTGAGCCAGTGTTCAAGGACAAGCAGGAGTAACAAAGAAGTTGACCTATCCAGCAGGTAAACCCCTAAAGGACAGGTGACAGGTTTTCCAGTTGCCTTATAGAGGGTGGATGATAGGATTTTCTGTTTTGCCTTTTTCCGCTGTACATTTGAAGTTTGTGTGGGGATTTTTTGGGTCAGCGTGACTCCTTGGCTGCCACACAACTCAAACGCACCACATTCAGTATTCCTGTGACTGTAACAATGACAGGAGGACCATTTTGGGTTCTTCCTCGTCTGAATCCACACCCGAGATTCCACGGCCAGTGACTCCAAACCCTTGACTCACAGGAAGGTTGAGTTCAGTTATAGTGCAACCTCGCATTGGTGGCCATCCTTTAGATCAACCTTATTACGGTAATGGTGGAAGGGATGCTGAAGCCCCTGAGAATGTGTCCTACCACCCTTCAGTGTCATCGATTTCAGAATATGAAAGGAATGAATGGGCTTTGCAGCAGGTCCTGGGTGCTCAGTAAGGAGGGGGAGGGCCGCTCGCCACACTGCGCCACCCACTCAGTATGCACAGGCCTGCAACAAGGTGAAAATTACTGTACTTCTTCATGTCACTACAGAACCACGACATACTGTAGAGATTGAGTTTGTGGCAGACTAAAGAGGAAGGATGGATCATGGAAATGGCCATAAAATGAATGCTCTTGGCTTAGGAAGAGCCATGAAATTGATAATGGAAACTGAGCAAATTTTAGGAAATTTGTCAGAACATTGCTGTACGGGGTGAACTGATTTTACAATACATCCCTGCCGTATAGGGGTTTAAGAAGTTTTACTCAGTACGGTAAAATAATTAAAAATTAATGAAAAGTAAATAGATTAATTTTCTAACCTACATGGCCTTGGAATGCTACCGAGCTCCGCTTGTGTAGTGCCCTGCCATATTCAGTTATGCCCCCTCAGGTGCTCCCCCCTTGATAGTTTGATAGATACCTAGATAGACCACTGCAAATGACAGGGGTCAGAATCTTGGAAGAACAATTAAAATAATTTGAGAACTCCCTTCCCTGGGGATGAGCCCTTCTGGCGTTCAAATCCTATTCTATTAAATTTAATCGGCTCTAAAGAATTAAATGATTGAGCCAATCTAATTTTCAGCCATAGAAGGACGTGTGCAGTTCTAATTCTTTTCTTACCATTTGCAAAGTTTTGCAAATTTAGAGCCTGAAACCTTTGTAAAATATTTTGGAGTATGAAAACCAAAATAAAATTGCAAAATTGCAAATGAGTCCGAAGTATGTAATCATTCCATTTAAAAGGTTCAATGGTTCAAAATCATGAGTGGATCAATGGTATCAACTTGCTGTGAATCCAAGTTGGCATGCAGCTGTTTGGCATTACTTTGTGTGTTCTTGTCGATAAATGGGTCAGCCCCGTAATTTTGGCCGATATTTTGCGCGGGGGTGGGGTGGGGGTGGGGTTAGAGAGCATAAGTTATGAGGGGGACGAGGATGCGCAAGTGAGGGAAATTTTTTGAAAAATATGACTTGTAGGCATTTTGAGGGTGATGTAGAAAGCATTGGGGTGGGCTATACCAAGGATGAGGGACATTACTCATCCTTGGGCTGTACTCCAAAAAAAATTACCCTCCCCTCTCTCTCTCTATCTCTCTCTCTCTCTCTCTCTCTCTCTCTCTCTCTCTCTCTCTCTCTCTCTCTCTCTCCTCAATAAGAGCGAAATAATAAATAAATGAATAATAAAACAAATGACTAAAGATCAGGTACATGATAAAAAAGAAATATGGGAAGCAAGAAAGAAAGAAGGAAACGGGGGAAGTTTTTGGATGCTCTGTGCGCGTTCCCGAGGCCCTTCGACTTTCCATCCCAGAAACGATAAACGCGGTGAGCAGCGCCTTCACAGCTTATAAGATAAATTTCGTAATCAATAGTAGTTTTAAGAAGCGAGTTCTTGCACTGCCCTCCTTGCCTCGGCGGGGGTAAGGAGCGCCAGGGAGCCCAAGGTCTCCCTGGCGAGCGTGGCAGTGCTGGAGGGCTCCCCGAAGGGCACCTTGGTGTTTCTCGGGGCGTCCGCGGAGGTACCGGAGATCTGCACGGGTAGATGGGGCTCGTTAGCCGTGGTAGACAGTCCATCTAGGAGAGCAAACTCCGAACAATAAACCCGGGCAGGTGAGGCTCGTTAGCCGTGGTAGGCAATTCGCCTAGGAGAGCAAACTACGAACAACAAACTCGGGCAGGTGGAGGTCGTTAGCGTGAGCAGTTCACCTAGGAGAGCAAACTCCGATTACAAACCCGGTCAGGTGGAGGTCGTTAGCGTGAGCAGTTCACCTAGGAGAGCAAACTCCGATTATAAACCCGGTCAGGTGGAGGTCGTTAGCGTGAGCAGTTCACCTAGGAGAGCAAACTCCGATTATAAACCCGGTCAGGTGGAGGTCGTTAGCGTGAGCAGTTCACCTAGGAGAGCAAACTCCAATTATAAACCCGGTCAGGTGGAGGTCGTTAGCGTGAGCAGTTCACCTAGGAGAGCAAACTCCGATTATAAACCCGGGCAGGTGAAGGTCGTTAGCGTGAGCAGTTCACCTAGGAGAGCAAACTCCGATTACAAACCCGGGCAGGTGAAGGTCGTTAGCGTGAGCAGTTCACCTAGGAGAGCAAACTCCGATTACAAACCCGGGCAGGTGAAGGTCGTTAGCGTGAGCAGTTCACCTAGGAGAGCAAACTCCGATTACAAACCCGGGCAGGTGGAGCTCGTTAGCCGTGGTAGGCAATTCACCTAGGAGAGGGACAACTCCGAACAAATAACACGGTCAGGTGGAGGTCGTTAGCCATGGTAGGCAATTCACCTAGGAGAGGGACAACTCCGAACAACAAACACGGGCAGGTGGAGGTCGTTAGCCGTGGTAGGCAATTCACCTAGGAGAGGGACAACTCCGAACAACAAACACGGGCAGGTGAGGCTCGTTAGCCGTGGTAGGCAATTCGCCTCGGAGAGGGACAACTCCGAACAACAAACCCGGGCAGGTGGAGGTCGTTAGCGTGAGCAGTTCACCTAGGAGAGCAAACTCCGATTACAAACCCGGTCAGGTGGAGGTCGTTAGCGTGAGCAGTTCACCTAGGAGAGCAAACTCCGATTACAAACCCGGTCAGGTGGAGGTCGTTAGCGTGAGCAGTTCATCTAGGAGAGCAAACTCCGATTACAAACCCGGGCAGGTGGAGCTCGTTAGCGTGAGCAGTTCACCTAGGAGAAGGACAACTCTGATTACAAACCCGGTCAGGTGGAGGTCGTTAGCGTGAGCAGTTTACCTAGGAGAGTAAACTCCGATATTACAAACCCGGGCAGGTGGAGGTCGTTAGCGTGAGCAGTTCGCCTAGGAGAAGGACAACTCTGACCACAAACCCGGGCAGGAGGGGGTCGTTA
Source organism: Eriocheir sinensis (assembly GCF_024679095.1). NCBI lineage: Eukaryota > Metazoa > Arthropoda > Malacostraca > Decapoda > Varunidae > Eriocheir > Eriocheir sinensis. The sequence continues at coordinate 10,731,359 of NC_066563.1, forward strand.
GCCGTGGTAGGCAGTCCTCCTAGGAGAAGGAAAACTCCGAATTCAAACCAACACACACACACACACACACACCAACCAACCGGGCAGGTGGGGCTCGTTATAGGCGTCGTAGACAATCCACCAAGGGGAATCAACAAAAGAAGGGATAATAACAGTGAACACAAGAAAGGAATAATATGGAATTAGAACCGGACAAAAAGGATAATATAAGATGGAACACCAAAAAAACATCAAGAAAACCGTAAGATACACACTGAAACAGAAGACCACGAAATGGATCGATGGTATGAAAAGAACGTAAAAAAAGATAATGTAATAAGAACGCTCAAAAGTATATAGAAAGAAACAAAACACCAAGAAAAGGACACTAAGGAAAATACAGAAACAACATCGGGAAAAGAAAGCAAACATCATCCACCTTTCGGCCCTAACATCAACATCGCCAAAATTATGGGTGGGTCTCTTCTGGGAGGAAAGAGGCTCACCCAGACCAAGAAGAACACCAAAAAAGGATGATATAGAAGAGATGAAAATAACATCGAGAAAATAAAATAAACATCATCCACCTTTCGGCTCTAACATCAACATCGCCAAAATTCTGGGTGAGTCTCTTCTGGGAGGAAAGAGGCTCACCCAGACCAATAAGAACATAAAGAAAGGATGATACAGAAGAAAAGAAAAAAAAACCATCGGGAATAGAAAACAAACATCATCCACCTTTCGGCCCTAACATCAACATCACCAACATCATGGGCAGTGATAAGAACACCATAAGAACACCAAGAAAGGATTATAGAGAAGAGAAGAAAAAAAAAACATCGATAAAAGGAAACCAACAGCAAGAAAAAGAACAGCAATAAATTATGTAAAATAGAAAAAGAGGAAACGAAAAAGAAAAGAAGGAAAAGAAAAACACCAATAAGAAATAAAATAAAAACAAAATAAAATTAATCCAATAAAAAATAACAAAATAAGATAAACATATAAAACAATTAATAACATAGATAGATAAATGAAATATAGTAAAATACAAACATATAGTTAACTTTTCGCCCCTAACAACAACATCAACCAAATTATGGGTGAGTCTTTTATGGTGAGAAAGAGGCTAATCCAGACCACCACAGAACACCACAAAATGGATCATATAAAAAAGCAGCCGAAAAAGGATATAAAAGGATGAAAGGATAAAAAGGATAAAAAATAAAAAAAACAGCCGAAAAAGGGTAAAATGTAAATAAGACAAACAAATGGATGATATGAAAAGACAGGATCGACACAACAGCAAAAAATTATAAAGACAAAATACTGGAAAAAAAGCCTGGTCCACTAACTAACGAAGAACTAGAGTCTGTTGACGGAGCCTGTTCGTTACGGCTCCTGTGACTGGCTGCACCCCTCCCTCACTCATGTCCGCCGTGACGCTACACACTTGTATTGATGTACAGGCTCCGTGAACAGACTATAGTTAAAAAGCTGCCGTTGAGTAGTAAATGAGAACTTTGTATATAGCGATGGAGGACTAAGTTCAACGTGGAGAGTAATAGGCAAATACGTTCTAATTCAAATACATATATTGTGTTTTCATCATTTTTCGCTGTTATGTGTCGATCCTGTATTATTGGTATACTATATACGATGATGATGATAGTAGTAATAATAATAATAGTTATAGAGTAAGTAGGCACTGGATGTCTTCTGGTCGGATCAACAATCCTTGGGGTGAATTAGGTAGAAGTGAAATACTAACTCCGGTGGGAGGTTTTATTGAAGACAGCTGGGGTGGGCTACATGGATATAAACTTGATGATATGCCCCATTATACGTATATATGAAGGATAGAAAAAATGTCAATGTCTTCAATCTGCGTTATATTTTAGGCCCCTTTGAACTGAGTGTTATAGAAAAAATGTCAATGTCTTCAATCTGCGTTATATTTTAGGCCCCTTTGAACTGAGTGTTATAGAAAAAATGTCAAATGTCTTCAATCTGCGTTATATTTTAGGCCACTTTGAACTGAGTGTTACAGAAAAAATGTCAATGTCTTCAATCTGCGTTATATTTTAGGCCACTTTGAACTGAGTGTTACAGAAAAAATGTCAATGTCTTCAATCTGCGTTATATTTTAGGCTCCCTTTGAACTGAGTGTTACAGAAAAAATGTCAATGTCTTCAATCAGCGTTATATTTTAGGCCACTTTGAACTGAGTGTTACAGAAAAAATGTCAATGTCTTCAATCAGCGTTATATTTTAGGCCCCTTTGAACTGAGTGTTACAGAAAAAATGTCAATGTCTTCAATCTGCGTTATATTTCAGGCCCATTTGATCTGAGTGTGATAGAAAAAATGTCAATGTCTTCAATCTGCGTTATATTTCAGGCCCATTTGATCTGAGTGTGATAGAAAAAATGTCAATGTCTTCAATCTGCGTTATATTTTAGGCTCCTTTGAACTGAGTGTGATAGAAAAAATGTCAATGTCTTCAATCTGCGTTATATTTCAGGCCCCTTTGAACTGAGTGTTACAGAAAAAATGTCAATGTTTTCAATCTGCGTTATATTTTAGGCCCCTTTGAACTGAGTGTGATAGAAAAAATGTCAATGTCTTCAATCTGCGTTATATTTTAGGCCCCTTTGAACTGAGTGTTACAGAAAAAATGTCAATGTCTTCAATCTGCGTTATATTTTAGGCTCCCTTTGAACTTAGTGTCTTGTGAAATTTAGATAATTAAAAAAAAAAAAAAAATCAATCCCAATACCCCCGGAACAGTCAGTCATTACCCAATTACTAAGTGGTCTGTGCTGTAGGGAGGCCTTACCGTCAGTATTACTCTGGTCTTTATTTCAATAACTGGTATATTTCTCATAAAGATGGTGTATTTTGCGTCTGAAGATTTTTTTTTTACATATCTTGACGTATGTTACATTGCATGAGATCGAAAGTAAATGCGTCAGTCTGCTGAATATCTGGCTCCAAATGGTGAAATGTGTTGCAAGTTTCTATAAAAAATAATGCTGAAAAATAGTTAACGTGTTGATGACTGGTGTGCTATTCATGTAGGCTATCTCTCTTTTTGCACGTGACAGATAAACGTACTTAATTACATCAAGTATTTTACATCACTCAAGTTTATGGTTGTATATATTTCTTGTCTCATGCGCTTGCAACAAAAGCACTCTATAATTTTGTAACCCAAGTTGAATATTGTCCTAATGAAAATGTCCTTTTCCTCAATTGTTGAATCCGAGTCACGCGTGTCAGTTTTTATTTCTATTAATTAGAAATATAAATGAAAAAAGGGAGGTTAGTTTAGCCATAGACGAAAAGGGAGGCGTAGGGAAGGAAAGGGAAACATATGCTAGGCTGACTTAGGTAGGGTAGGTTAGGTTAGGTTAGACTCTAGGTTTGGTTAAGTTAAACATATACGAAAGGGAGAGGAGAGTTAAAAGGAACAGAGACGAAGGAGCTAAGTTGTAGGAACCTCTGCAGACTTAAACCGCTTAAAGGGCCATTGGACGAGAAAACCCGTTCGGCGCGGCCATCATCCCCATGTCACTCATGAGCGTCTTGGGGCTCGGGAGGTCAGCCTGGGCCTTCTCATTTCTGAGGACAAAAGAAAACATCTTGTGGAGGAAGTATATATTCATTGATGACCATCTGTGTCGACTGCGAATGCAAAACCTAAGAAACATTTGCCTGCTACGAATGTTCATATGCCACTGAGTAATTGGAATGCAGAGGATGAATTTAAGGAAAAAATAATAAACCGTTCGATGTCAGGAAAATTAAAAGTTCCGAAGGAAAAACAGGAAGAACTATATAACATTTATTTATTTTTTTTATTTTTATTTATTTTTTTGATGAGTGGAGATTGGAGTTTCTCAATTCCACTGGACGTACTGTGAAGAGAAGGATGCTCATACCTGGAGGACACCACCGAGGAGGACCTGGACAGAAAGTGGAGGATGAAGGACGCGTCAGACCGTGTGGAGGAGCGCATGGAGGTGGACTGCTGGTACGGCATGGACGGCAGGACGCAGCACAGCCAGGGCAGGCGGCGGCCCAGCTCCTGCACGAAACAAAGGTCGTGAAAACCATGGCTCCGTCCTTTATTCCCGACCACTGAGCACCCTCGACCATCGATTTCCAAACTTGAGTCAGCGACCTCCTTTTGGGCCGCTGAACATCAAGGGTAAGAGTACACTGAGGCTGAACATTGTGCTCGTGCCGGCGTTTAGTCCATAAAAGTCCATTGAAAAAAATAATTATAGAATCCATAATATACCTCGGCGTAAAAATCGTTAACAGCAAGAAATATTTCCAAGACATGAAAACAACAACTCAGTAATGGATAATTAATAGCCTATAATAAATCCAGTGACAATGAAAACTGTGAAAATGTGAAATAATTAAGTCTGCATCAGAAACCTGAAAATGTGAGATTCAAAATAACAAGCATATAGGATTCTACAAGAAGCCGTTGGCCCATACAAGGCAGCTCCTGAAAAAAAAGTGAGCACCTTATATCGCACCATCAGATAAGTAAAGTCTGGAATCGATTGCAGTTATTGTATAATTCAAATATATGTGTTTTTAATCCTGTACGTAAATGAAGAGTGAATATTAAGCTTGCATTTTATTCATATAGTGCTAAATAGTCATTTTCAAAATATATGCCTTCTCTAATGCTTGCGTCAAACACTTGCCTGTCTGTACTTGTGGTGGGAGATGGCATATATGAAGGGGTTGTAGACGGTGGAGAGCTTGGCGAAGAGTGCGGGCAGGGCGGTGGCCAGCGGGGTGAGGACGCTGTGCCAGGAAGTCACTCCAAGCAAGGAGACCACTGCCGCGAGAGTTGGTACAGTCATGTCGGGTGCCTAGACATTCACAGTGCACACGTGATATTTTTCCACCGATAAAGAGAAGATGGCGCTACTATAAACACTTGCCTGCGCCATGACGGGCTGGGGCCAACTACCATCCAGGCCCCTCAAGAGAGCCTACCGGCGCTATAGGCGTACACGTAAAAAAAAAAATGTGATGCAAAATCTCAAGTGAAAATGAAATGAAATCCCACGGTGCAATAACAAGCAATAGGGAAAGAATATACGGTGCTGAGTTACAGATTATAATTAATTTAAGCATAGAAATTCAACTGTGAAATGTCGTACAAAACATTCGCTCCATTGTAACCCGATATTGGAAGTTTTACGTAAAATTAGATTATACTATTTTCCTAATGAAACTACATTTTACTCGTGTGTGTGTGTGTGTGTGTGTGTTGGGGGGGAACTCCCGGGGAACATCGTAATACTTATTGGAGTTACTTTTAGCAGTGTGTGTGTGTGTGTGTGTGTGTGTGTGTTGAGGGGGTGAGGGGGCGAACATCATAACATTTATTGGAGTTACCTTTACCAGTGTGTGTGTGTGTGGCGCGGTAGTGGTTGGGAAGGAGCGACTCACCGGCGTAGGGCGTCCAGGCGAGGGCCCAGAAGAACACGGAGATGAAGACCACGCGGGAGAGCTGGGCCTCGCGGGACTGCAGGTTGCGGTACTTGACGGTCTGAAAGCAACGTCGGCAGGTGAGCGTTGTGCCGTGATGCAGCCGTTTCTGTCTGTCGCTTTTGGCTTCCTCGTCTGTCGTTTTTTCTGGATCCTCAACTACCTATCTTTTTTTAGGGGACTGACCAAGGGCAGAGTACGAAAAAAAACTGTAACACACTTTTTTTTTACAGCAAGGAAAAAGAAAGTATTAGGCAGTTGGACAGCATGGTGATAAGCTTGAGTATATAATGTCGAGTGCGTGTAGTTAGCAAATACTGAGGAGTAGATTGTTGCAGGGACTTGAACGGCAGATTATTTAAAGGTCATATTTGTATTTATTAAGTTATATGGGTAGTTTGCCTTTTTTATTCCACTCTTAGGACGGAGTTAGTTAGAAGTGTTGAATTGTCATAGTTCAATCAACGTAATAGAAACTCAGTCGTAAATAGGACCCAAAAAATCAACAGAACTAATTAACCACGCCTTGTAAAACGGAACAAAAAGGACAAATCAATCGCATAATTATTGTTCACGACGTTTAAGAAATCAGGCGTCAGTTTCATATTGCCTTTAACGTAACAGAAACTCGGTCGTAAAAAGTGCCCCAAAAATAACAAAACTAATTAACCACGCCTTGAACATCGGATCAAAAAAGACAAATCAGTCGCATAATTACTGTTCACGACGTTTAAGATATCAGGCATTCATTTTAGTCTCTTTGAACCCTCTGCCGTGTGTCATTTCCTGGTTCAAAATTATTCACGAGAACGTTAATATCTCGCCCTTAACCCGGTAACTGCGGGGATCATGTTTCTTAAAGGCCCTTCTAAGTGAATTAATAAGAAAAAACCATCGCTCTCGCAAACCACTTCATAATATATATCAACGCACTTGTGATCAGGTTATGCATCATCTATTTTTGGGGGGTTTATATCATGGCAAAAATGTGGCCCGTTGCTGGTATACGGTAAGGCCACAAATTTGGTCCGTCGCTGCTACCGGGTTAAGCCTCGATCTGCCCCCATTGCCATAAGGAAAAGTATAACAGTAGGCGTGTCAACCTCTCCCTGCACACGCTGATGGCCGAGGATGTCCTTATCGTGCCGCTTGATGGAGGTGACGATGTAGAAGTAGCAGTAGCAGATGACCACGAGGGGCAGCGCGTAGGCCACCAGGAACAGCAGCACCACGTATGACCTGCTCCAGAGGTCATCACTCAGGTAGTCAAAGGAGCAGCTGTAGGGAGGAAGAGAGGTTCAGAGTCTCTTACAATCTTTGAGGATAGAGATGGAGGAAGTGTTATCAAGGAGCAGCTGTAGGGAGGAAGAGAGGTTCAGAGTCTCTTACAATCTTTGAGGATAGAGATGGAGGAAGTGTTATCAAGGAGCAGCTGTAGGGAGGAAGAAAGGTTCAGAATCTCTTACAAGCTTTGAGGATAGAGATGGAGGAAGTGTTATCAAGGAGCAGCTGTAGGGAGGAAGAGAGGTTCAGAGTCTCTTGCAATCTTTGAGGATAGAGATGGAGGAAGTGTTATCAAGGAGCAACTGCAGGGAGGAAGAGAGGTTCAGAGTCTCTTATCTTTGAGGATAGAGATGGGGAACGTGTTATCAAGGAGCAGGTGCAGGGAGGAAGAAAAGTTTAATCATAGAGGATGGGGATAGATTAGATTGTAGGAAGCTTTAAGGGTTAAGATGAAAAGAAAATAATCAGAATCTGTCACAGTCTTCGGGAAAATGATAGATTAAATAGTGAGAGGAATCAGATCTTTAGATGCAGCAGCTTTTGATACAATAAGCAATGCGCTGAAAATAATTACGGAAGGAACTCGGAAATATAAAGACCAACCATGTGAAAATATAACATCACAGTTGTCGTCTGGGAGAGTGATAGATTAAATTGTAAAAGGTATCAGATCTTTAAGATGATGCAGCTTTTAACCCCCTGACTGCGGATTTCCTACAAGAAGATATCACCAAGCAACAGGAATAGAGCAAAAAGTGGCTGCTACAATTCAATGAAGATAAAAGATTAAGTCCTGTACATTGGGAGGGGCTATCCAGCACACCAATACCACATGGGAAACACTGCATTATCCACCACAGAGGCAGAGAAAGACCTGGGACTATACTGTTACCAGGCTATGGTGAAGGTGAAATCCATGCCAATCGCAGCGGACGGTTTAATGAAGTGAAAATTGCGCTGAAAGTAAACACGGACAGGTAATGGAG